>NW_026461594.1:0-51447 GCF_021730395.1 Mercenaria mercenaria | reverse complement strand
AGTCCTGATCTTGTCATTAATCAAATCACAAAACATGCAGACAATTTATAAAATGGCCGCCCTGATTCTGCACATTCGGCAAATGCAGACTCGCTACATGTAAGCCTGGCCGTACCAAAAAGGTTCGAATCCAAGTGTACCCTGCTATCTTAATGCATATTAACTTCGTTAAATTATACATCAGAATGCAAGTATTTTGGCCGAAGTTTTTTTTTTCTTTTTTTTTTTTTTTTTTTTTTTTTTTGATTTGATAGAAGTGATTTTGCACAGTTATTTTGTCTGTTGAAAATGCAAACAGTAATGTTCAATTTATAAATTGTTCACATAGACACATGTACATAATGTACTTTCATAGTTACTGTATCTTTAATAGTACCGTAATTGTAAATGGGAAGAAGTACAATGCAATTTAGCAAAATAAAGGGCCTGAGCATACTAATAGATTATATTCTCAGTTTCACAGCTGCATTTCGAACTAAGCCACAGGTATTAGTGACCTATCTCATCCCGCGTCATAAACTATATAAACTACACTTGAATAAATATAAAGAAGCAGATACAACTATAACAATTACAGGAGTGACAAATACCCCCACAATACGGTCTTGTCACAGAAGAATGGCAACCATAAGACAGAAATGGCCACAAGAAGGTGCAATCTAAATAAAACATGACCCGTATTTTATGATGTTACACCTGTGTACCAAAATTTATCTAAATCAGCCCAACCTTTCGTGAGTAATTGTCCGGCAACCATGAGTTTGGCAAATTTTTAGTAGGAAAGAGGCCATAACTATATAAAAAAGAGCTGTCAGAGGACAGCAACGCTCGACTATTCTACAGCCTTGTCAGTTGAATAAATACGAAACTCGAAAAGGTGCATAATATTGTAAAAATGGAAAACAGGATTATGGAACCTGCACGGAGCCTATCAGCTAAAGACAGTGGGCAAGTGTGTTAAGTTTCAATCCATTCCCATTAGTGGATACTGAGTTACCAGCTTACACACAAAAGCTTAACCAAAAACTGTTAGTGAAAAAAGGGACATGCCAAACTGACTCCTATATACAACATGTTTCGTGGGGGTATAAATATGTTAAGGCTAAGATATACTTTCAACAGCCAAATTGCAGATAGTGGACTGTCATTCTTATGGTTAAACCTATACTAACTACAGTTGTCACAGGAGTGACGAATTATAACCCCACAATCTGGCCTTGTTACAGAATTAAGCCAAAGTCAAAGCAGAACTTGCTTGATGTTTGACCTTCTGACCTCAGAATCAATAGACCATCTACTGGTAATGAACTACCTCCCTACAAATTTTCACGATCCTAGGCCCAAGAGTTCTCAAGTTATTATCCTAAAATAGTTAAACTGTTCAGGGTCACTGTGACCTTGACTTTTGACATACTGGGGTGCGTTTCATAAAGATTCCTAAGTGTAAAGTTAAGACTGGAATAAGATTGCACTTATGTGCGTTTCAAGAAACACTCGTATCTCTCGTACATAGGAATAATCCTAACTTTTAATTTAGGACATATTCATCACAGTGACGTGACGCGCACCTGCTTGGAAACGTAAATAAACAACAAAATTTAACCCCCGCATAATCTTGAAACTGCGATT
This sequence comes from Mercenaria mercenaria, assembly GCF_021730395.1. Classification (NCBI taxonomy): domain Eukaryota; kingdom Metazoa; phylum Mollusca; class Bivalvia; order Venerida; family Veneridae; genus Mercenaria; species Mercenaria mercenaria. Next base: position 49,818 of record NW_026461594.1, on the reverse strand, counting down.
ATCCAGCCTTCTTGTTTCTGACTTGCAACAAATGTTATTCTTAATTGTACAGAATTTACCCTAGTTTAATTGTTTTTACAAAAATAGTCGTGAAAAGCACGCTTAATTTCTAAATACCGACTATAAATATGGCTTAAAAGTGTCATAGTTTTCGTCTACTGTACATGTTAAATCGATCGAACTTTATATCCGCGCATTCGATGACGTTCGCAATTTATTCAAAAGTATAATTTTTTGCTAAAATTTATAAATAATTATGATTTTTTAATGCTTTCCCTGTTTGTTTGTGGAGATGTGGCGCAACTGTAGAACTAATAACTCCATGTAGAATTGTTTTTTGTCTGATAAACAACTTTATATTATAAACATTTTGACTGACATGGAAGATTTTAGCTCCAGATGTGTGGTTTAGACTACCCTTAGCAGTTATCAATGTCACCCCTACCTCTCTTGTAAGAAAAAGATACTGCATAAAAATATATTAATATTAATTTGTTGATCAATTATATATATTTTCATAACTTAAATCGTGGTTTTTCTTCTAGGGACTTAGGTTACACGTGAGCGTCTATACTACTGTATACATCGGATACCTGTGAACTATTAGCGAATAAAGTTTGGATTGTGCTATTCATATCTGAAAATTGTGACGTTTATTTCGTATGAGCAGCAAAAGGAAAGGCGCAAAAGTTACGTCATCGCTGCTTAGTGATAATCGACCGCTGGATATCCACGTATAGTCCGGGAGTACATTCCTTATATGAGCCGCGCCACGGAAAAACCAACATATTGCGCTTGAGACCAGCATGGAATCAGACCAGCGTGTGCATCCAAGCAGTCTGGTCAAGATCCATGCTGTTCGCTTTCAAAGCCTATTGCAATTAGAGAAACTGTTAGCGAACAGCATGAATCCTAACAAGACTGCTTGGATGCGTAGGCTGGTCGCAAACGCACTATGTTGGTTTTCTCATGGTACGGCTCAATTTTGACGTCGCAGTTGTTCTGTCTGGAGAACACAATGACCTTGAGCCGACATGGCTGTCTCATTGAGTTCTGCACATCGTCTTGATAAGGTGATCATTTGACCAAAGTTTCATGAAAACCCTTCAAGGGGTTTAAGCTATATAGAGCGCACACAGTTATTACGGACGGAAGTAGACCATTCCTATAACCGCCTCAGTAGCCTAGTGGTAACGCGTTCTTCGAGTGCGGGAGGTTGTGGCTTCGATCCCCGGCCGTAAAAATGGTACTAGCAGTTTCCTCGATTGGCGCTCAACATTAAGAGGGTAGTGCTAAAATGGTCAGCCCGGTGTCAGAATAATGTGACTGGGTGGGGTATCATGTCACGTGTCTGCGGCGTGATATTCCAGTGAGGCAGCACTATAAAGTTTTGCATTGTGCTCACTGTTACAAGTAGACACCATCGTTTATATGACTGAAAATTGTTGAAAAAGACGTTAAACCCGAACACACACACATTCCTATAACCCCACACCACTCGTGGCAGTGGATCAAATAAAGAAGTTAAAAATTCTAATAAGCCTTTCAAATTTTCAAACAAATTTTATTTCCATATTGTTAGTACAAGGAAAATAACCAATGTATTCAAGTCGATGGCTTTGCAGAGCTGAGCAGACCTGAAAGACAAAAAGGTGTAATCATTTTCCAGCATGTATACAAAACAAGTGGGCCATGATGGCCCTTATATCGCTCACCTGAATTTAGTTGCTTGTGGTGGTGGGGGTAAAGGTGGGGTGAGACATTGGGGAATGATGTAATATGACAATATCAAACATGAAGGTTTTTTTTAGTTTTTCCACTACATAAAGTTAGGGGTGAAGTGACCACATCTAGTGGCAATGCTTTTTGGTGAAACAGAATAATTTGTACAGTCTCTGTAAAGGTTCACCCAAGAATCATTTGTTATTCCAAAATTGGACCTGCTGTTTCAGACAAGAATGTTTTATGTTTCCGATAAGAACATACAGGGAAAAATGGCTACACCTCCTGGCAGCCTTGTTTTCTGACAAATCAAAATAATTTTAACAATCTTTGTAGAGTGTTACACAAGGTCCGTGTTCGTGAAATTATTTTCAAAGATTTTTTTCAAGTTTCCACCATACACATATACATCAACTTCCACCAAAAGGTATCAGAGGAGATGTTGTTTAGTGCTGACGGACAGATAGACGCCGGACAATGAGCCATCACAATAGCTCACCCCTGCACTCTGTGCTCAGATGAACTAAGAATGCTAGTAGAAATTAATGACTTAACCAAATATTGCTAGCATCATAACTTTGTAAATCACCATAAAGACTTATGAAACATTTGTAGTGTGTATCAGTTCACTACACTGAACAACTCTTTGAAGTTTTAATGTATTCTCACTAGTGTTAATGGGCAAAAAAAAAACAACAAAAAACTTCACTTAATCATGAGGCTGATGTGGATGCCAACAAATGGGTGATGTCTTCTTCAAATAGCTAAAAATTATTCAACCTTAAACATCCAGAATATGCACTACTACAACACAGGCTTACTACTATGAAGTTTCATTCATATCCTGGCTTGGTCAATTTTTATTAAACATTATGCGCATCTTACTGCACATAGTGTGTTTTGTGTGAATGTTTTATACAAGCAATTTTCGGTTGCTGTGCATTTAAATGTCTAAATTAACAACAATGCTTCATAAATATTTGAAGCTGATTCTTTAGAAACAAGATGGCCATGATGGCCCTATATCGCTCACCTGTTATCATTGCACTTGAGGACAAGAAGGCCCTCAGAAAAAATATTTAAGTCCAAAGGACAGGAACAACAAAGGGAAGAAATTTAACCAAAAAGAAAAAAATTCTTAAAAGGTATAGATATGTCAAAATACACCTAAAAATTGGAGGTACCATCCATGTCGTACCACAGAAAAGTGGTCTCGGTTTTTCCCTACGGCCAATAATAAAAAAGTTACTAAAAATAAGCTATTTATAGTAACGTAAAAGGGAAGTAATTAAAAAATAATATATTGTAAGTGAACAAAAGAAGTATCTGCCAAATAAATCTGTTGACATAAATGAAGTTACAGATCAGTATCTTCGTAAGTTACGGAGATATACCCATTTTATTTTGAAATAAAGGGAGGTAGTTTGACATAAAATCAGTTCATAGTTATCTACTCTGATTGTCTCAGTCCAACTAACAACAATAATGAAATTTCAAATAAGTCCTATAAGTACTATAATGCGTATGCATTCTCCAGTTTTCGTCCGGAAATGGTTTAACTATTCCGGGTTACCGTGACCTTGTCCTTCCGCCTACTGATCTCAAAATCAATAGGGGTCATTTGCTGGTCATGACCAATCTCCCTATCAACTTTCATGATCCTAGGCCCAAGCGTTCTTGAGTTATAAATGTATAATCTAGAAACCAATTTGTCTGCAGACCAACAGACAGACCGACATCAGCAAAACAATATATAACCCTCTTTCGAAGGGGGCATAATAAAGTCTGCTAGAAATAAGAACAGACTCAAAGAACACAACAGTAGTGTATAGATCTCTGCACTTTTCACAGGCAAAAAATATCCATGCTAACCATTTTCATCTGGAGTATTCCATTTCCACTTGCTTTTTGCCATTGTCAATTTGTAGACTTGTTTTGAATCATCCCACATCAAATTTGATCCTAAAATAGAAACAAGAGGGTCATGATGACCCTGAATCGCTCACCTGAGAAATATGAGCCACATGTTTAAATGCCAAACTGCTGCTAAAATGTTACAAAGCAGCGAGTAAGTCACATTCATGGACACTGAAAGTCAGTTTTAAGATCGTTATGCAAAATTGTACATGTCATCCAAATTTCAAGGCTGTATCTTAAAAAAAACAAGAAAGTAGGTCAGTAGATCAAGGTCACGGTCAAGTGTCCCCTAATCACTTGGGTTCATCTGGTAATTTTAATTAAACAGTCTAGGAAATATGATCTGATAATTTTTTAAGTATTTATTCCTATATAACTTATATAACAACTGACCCCCAGGGCGGGGCCTCTTTTCATAATTTGAACAATCTTGTTAGAGATCCACTAGGCAATGCTACATACCAAATATCAAAGGCCTTGGCCTTGAACTTTTGGACTAGAAGATTTTTTCCTTATATAAGTCTATGTTAAATTTAGGACCCCAAGGGCAGGGCCTCTTTCCCCCAACCCCCACCCCCAAGGGCATAATTTGAACAACTTTGGTAGAGAACCACAAGGCAATGCAACATACCAAATATCAAAAGTCTAGGCCTTGCAGTTTAGGGCAAGAAGATTTTTTAAGTTTTTTCCTATCTAAGAGTATGTAAAACTTGAGACCCCCTGGGGCTCGGCCTCTTTTCTTCCCAGGGGCATAATTTGAACAATTTTGGTAAAGGACCACAAGGTGATGCAACATACCAAATATCAAAGGCCTAGGTCTTGTGGTTTTAGGCAAGAAGATTTTTAAAGTTTTTTCCTATATAAGTCTATGTAAAACTTGTGACCACCGGGGAGGGGCCTCTTTTCACCCCAGGAGCATAATTTGCCTCTTTATTTCCCAGGGGCATAATTTGCACAATTTTGGTAAAGGACCACAAGGTGATGCAACATACCAAATATCAAAGGCCTAGGTCTTGTGGTTTTAGGCAAGAAGATTTTTAAAGTTTTTTCCTATAAAAGTCTATGTAAAACTTGTGACGACCGGGGAGGGGTCTATTTTCACCCCAGGGGCAAAATAATCTTCGTAGAGGACCATAAGATGATGTCACATGCCAAATATCAAGGTTCTATGCCTTGTGGTTTTGGACAAGAAGATTTTTAAAGTTTTTTCTTTCGGTTGCCATGGCAACCAGAGTTCTGCATGGAATTGAATTCTTTGAACAATTTTGAAAGGGGGCCATCCAAGGATCATTCCTGTGAAGTTTGGTGTAATTCTGCTCAGTGGTTTTCAAGAAGATTTTTTTAGAAATTGTTGACGGCCGCACGCCGCACGACGGACATTGAGCGGTCACAAAAGCTCACCATGACCCTTTGGCTCAGTTGAGCTAAAAAAGTACAATTTCTATTATTATGACATCAATGAATTTAAAGACAACTATATACACACAGTAATAAGTGTCACTTCAAATTCGTTATAATATACCAGAAAATATTAGATTCACCCAGTGTCTTACAGGTTGTAAGTTTGATCTATCTTTATATCATTATATAATCAAGTTTTTCGTTTTATTCATTATATATGGGTTTAACAGCAGTTCAGACAGTGACTCAGTCATGCCTTAAGGCAGTCAGTGAATCGACTGTTTTTCTACATTTTATAAAAAAAATTACTTAAAACTACTGAAGTAACTGACAACAGCAGAAATGGGGATTAATATGTACAATAATTAAAAAATGAATTTTTTTACAATATTTTCCAGAAAAAGACTTGAAAACATTTTTAATGGAGAAGAAATTGTTCCCTAGAGAGTAATATGGAATAGATAAGAAACAGACCATGTTAACCTTTAACTTTTAACTGTGACCTTGACCTAGGAGGTAGTGATATTGGTCTTGCCCGTGACACGTCATGTCATTATAGGAAATATTTATGCCAAAGTAATATTAAAATCACTCCATTGATGGCAGAGTTATGGACTGAATAACAAACAGACCATGTTAACCTTTAATCTCCAAGTGTGACCCTTACCTTGACCTTAGAGCTATGGGTCTGGATATTGCGCACGATGTCAACTCATTATGGGAAACATTTAAGCCAAGTTATTTGAAAATCCTTTTATGAATGGCAGAGTTATGAACCGGACACAAAACAGACCTTGTTAACCTTTTGACTTCTAAATGCGACCTTGATCTAGGAGGTAGGGGTCTGGGTCTAGGGCATGACACATTGTCCGGTTATAGTAAACATTTATGTCAAGTTATTTCAAATGCCTTCACGGATGCAGTGTTACAGCCCCGTCAAGAATTTACGAACGGACAGCGAGTGTGATTGTAATATGCCCACCTTTGGCAGCATAATAACAAATTTTCTCAAATATTTAGAGAACCTTAAATATCATGTTTAACAAACCTACACTTTTTAAACACTGGTAAATACAAACAGGCATCATTTGTGATGGTTTACATCTGGAAAGTACATTCATCTGGCAGCTGCTGAAACGAAAAATGTATTAGTTATAGTAGTTTTTTACACTGTACTATTCATATATTACTAAACAATAATTGAACATGTATATCAAATACTGATCTTTTAAAACCCATCTTTTATTTTCACTGGCACATTAAAGACAACCTATTAGTAATATCTCACAGGGATAATGGTTGATAGTCATTTGATAAGCAAACCCTATTTTTGACAATGTTTACAATTACAATGTAGTTACAGACTTGAAGAAGAAAAAATTAATTCAATTAAATGTTTCAACACTTGCAAGTCCTTCACCCTTACCCTGCTAATTTTTTATATAAACTTGTCCATCTGTCAGTTTGGAAAGTACCATTAACTGTCAAAAGGATTGCTTACCAAAAATGCTGACTGAATGGGGAACAGTGTAGATCTTGATCAAACTGCATGGATGTGCAGGCTGATCATGATCGACACTGGTTGCAAAGACAGAATCAATTGTGTCCAGCATGATAAGGGTTTACAGAGTATATAAATGATACCGACCTCTTACTAACCCACACTGCATTAAAAACTAACAGTTTTCAGATATTTATAGTCTAAATATCTTCAATACAAACCTCATTTTTTTTATATCTGGACAACACCAACACTCACAACACTTTTTAAAGATTTCATCAATTCACTTTACATCTGGAAAGAACTTCTATCTGGAGTCTGCTGAAAAATGAGAAAATATTTCAGTACTATATTTGCAGACTAGTTCTGTTATATGCATATTTATCATATGTGTGACATCGCAGGAGTGTAATAAAGCCTTTAAATAACAAGAGCTGTCGGAGGACAGCAACGCTCGACTATTCAACAGCCTTGTCAATTGAATCAATACGAAAGTCGAAAAAAGGGACATAATTTTGTAAAAATGGGGAAAGAGGTTATGGAACCTTCACAGTGCTTATCAGCTCATAAAGTGAACAAGTGCGTGAAGTTTCAATCCTTTCCCATAGGTGGATACTGAAATACCAGCTTACATACAAAAACTTAACCAAAAACTGCTAAGTCGAAAAAGAGGCATAATTTTGAAAAAATGCAAAGTAGAGTTATGGGACCTACACAGTGCATGTCAGATCATGACAGTGAACAAGTGTGTGAAGTTTCAATCCATTCCCATTAGTGGGTACTGAGATACCAGCTTACATACAAAACATTAACCAAGAATTTCTAAGTCGAAAAGGGGGCATAATTTTGTAAAAAAGTAAAATAGAGTTATGGAACCTGTGCAATGTAGGTCAGTTTATCACAGTGAATAAGTGTGTGAAGTTTCAATCCATTCCCACAAGTGGTTACTGAGATACCAGCTTACATACAAAACCTTAACCAACAATTTCCAAGTCAAAAAGGGGCATAATCTTGTAAAAAAGCAAAATAGAGTTATGGAACCTGTGCAGTGTAGGTCAGTTTATCACAGTGAATAAGTGTGTGAAGTTTCAATCCATTCCCACAAGTGGTTACTGAGATACCAGCTTACATACAAAACCTTAACCAAGAATTTCTAAGTCGAAAAAGGGGCATAATTTTGTAAAAAAAAGCAAAATAGAGTTATGGAACCTTTGCAGTGTAGGTCAGTTTATCACAGTGAATAAGTGTGTGAAGTTTCAATCCATTCCCACAAGTGGTTACTGAGATACCAGCTTACATACAAAACCTTAACCAAGAATTTCTAAGTCGAAAAAGGGGCATAATTTTGTAAAAAAGCAAAATAGAGTTATGGAACTTTTGCAATGTAGGTTAGTTTATCACAGTGAATAAGTGTGTGAAGTTTCAATCCATTCCCACAAGTGATTACTGAGATATCAGCTTACATACAAAACCTTAACCAAATCGGGACGCGGACGCGGAGTCCAATAGCTCTACTATTCTTTGAATAGTCGAGCTAAAAATGATAACACACTAGTGTAATAAAGCTCTGACGTCGACGTTATTTATAGTATAAGCAACGTCGATTTTTTGATGTTTCGACAAGAAAGGCTTACATGTGATAAAAAGAATATAATCTGGAAAGTAGAATCGGCAAAGCCTCGCATTTTATTCTTTTATTCAACTCGTTTAATAAATTCAATATGAAAAGATACTCATGTAATATCCTCTATCTAACAAAAAAATACTATATACTTGCAAAATGACATTGTTTAAAAATTTAGAAGAAACTTTTAACATTATAAAAATATTTTCAGCTAAGTCAATAACAAACTTTTAGAATGTTTACATGTACAAAGGCACAAGAATAATATAGAAATGATCCAGCTAATAATTCAAAGATCTATTTTTCTAAAACAACAACAACAGAATTTAAGCCGCACCATGAGAAAACCAACATAGTGGGTTTGCGACCAGCATGGATCCAGACCAGCCTGCGCATCCGTGAAGTCTGGTCAGGAATCATGCTGTTCGCTAACAGTTTCTCTAACTGCAATAGACTTTGAAAGGGAACAGCATGGATCCTGACCAGACTGCGTGGCTGCAAGCCGATCACAAACCCACTATGTTGGCTTTCTCATGATGCACCTCATTTTGTTTTTATACCTTATATATGGAATATATTGTCTGTTTAAATTGAAGTCTACCGAAAACACTAACTGAAGCCGCTTGCCAGTAAGTCACCAGTACATAGTTTGTGCTATATAACCGTTCAATATTTAAGAAATTTAATTCTGTAATCTAACTGGATGAAAACTGAATGAAAGAGTTTTTGACTATTGACACCTGAAATATGACCTATTGATTACCACATATCTAAATGAATTTGGATTTTTTTGGGAAATGATTCTAAGCAGTCAGCATGACAAAAGATTTATATTATACAGTTATTGACTATGGACTAGCAATTTATAATTAAGGAGTCATGTAACATTGAAAACTATTGCCCTAGGCCTAAAGGAGCGAGAGAAACACTTTTGACTTCATTGCTAAGCAAGCCCTTCAGTAAGTTTCTTTAAGAAATATTACTACATGCATTAGAAATAAATTTTCATAACTTTTTTCATATTTTGATTTTAGCCTTTAAAATACTATGTTCAGAACATTTGCGAAATAGTGTGTCTGGGTTCCAGATGAATTTATAAATCAAGAATGCAATTTTGTTCGAATTGACATAATATACCTGGGAACTAAACCATAGTAAATAATGTTCCATCAATGCATGCTCATTTCTTGCCCTGCCTTCCTTATCTGAAATATCCAATGTTTATGCATGATTAAAGCGACATGCCTCCAGATCGTTGGACAACAAAACAATTTTTTTTAGATATCTTGAAATAAATGCTATATTTCTTAAGAAAGCTTTAAAACTTAATTACCGACAACTTTATGTTATGGAAACACATGAGAATTTGCTGTTTTTACTACTTTTTAGGATGAAAATTGAAAAGCGTTTGTCACGCTTTTACTCCGGGTAAACTGTCTCAATTATAAATATTTGTATTTTGAAATCATTATTCACTACTTCAGCTATGGCGCTATCGGTTACGACGACGGGAAAATGTCTTTATTCCTACGGCGGGTCAGGTTCTTGAAGCGGTCATCCTTTTTCTTGATTTAGAATTTTTAAAATATTTTAGAAACAAAATTCATATTCTAATGATATGACCAAAGCTTCAATTTGAAAGAAAGGTTATTTTTTAGCCAAATCTGGAGGCATGTCGCTTTAAACTAAAAAATGAATAAATTACATGTTTTTGGACATTATGATTTATAGATTTTGTACCATACCCTGTTACCAAGGTGTTCTAGCAAGGTGTCAGCGATATGACAAGATTCTGCATACTCTTGAGCAGCTGATGCACTTTGTGATAAATGGAGGTCCGCTGTATTAAATATTGAACTAGATCTATATTTTCTAGCCTTTTCAAAAAATTACAAATTCGGCATTTTACTGCTCCTCAAAACATTGGGGCGGTAGCCCCACCACAGCTCCTATGCCCATGTAAAGAGTCTATCATGAACAGTAATTAAAATTACTAAACTGGTTGAAACTGACACAAATTACCTTTAATAATAATAATATATTATTATACCAGATTTATACAGCGCCCTTTTCATGATCAATTTCACGTTCAAAGGCGCTTTACATAGTTCAAATGCAGCCACACATGGCGCATAATTCATCGCATAATTCATCCTTTACTAGCACAGACACAGAGCGATCTGACCAGAGGGACAGAGTGAGACAAAGCCCCCACGACAGAGAGATCAGAAATCAGATACAGGCTTGTCCGGCTAACTTAGCCTAGCTCGTTTCGAATAGACAGCCTGGTTCTTTTAACGTGCCCAGTGTATAGTACTGATACACGCAAGGATTGCCTGGGTTCCTGACCAGTACACCTCTAGTTGGGTGGGAAACACTGAAAAGCGTTTCTGAAAATTCCCGAGTAGCTGCCGGGGATCAAACCCCCGACCTCAGGATTGGAAGGCCAGTGTGCAAACCACTGAGCTACCCGTCCACCCAAATAATAGTCAAATCATTTTATTGTGTGTGAATATTTACAGCTATATCAAAGAAGTATATAGCTATATACATAATTATAAAGTATCTATGTACCCATATATTCATGTTCAAACAGACAAACACACATCACACTCTGTCACTTGAGGTAGAGCTAAATTTGCGAATAATTTTCGAAAGTGATATGCACCAGAATCCAACAAAAAACTCCGCACCCCACTACAGTAACTCACTAACTGAATCCGCCCCTGCTGCCTTGCTGGTCGCTGGTGCATTTCTAGGTGGGTGGAGAGTGATTAATTTTGAGTCCTGATAAAACAAGGAATAAATGATGCAATAATCAAATAAAACAAGTAACTGTAGTGTAGACGAAACATACCTCAAGATGTAATTTGTTAAATGTCCAGCGTTGAAACTGAATAGATCTATAATACATTTTGTTTGACGCTGTTGATAAACAACACTATCTCCGACCCATTGTAACAGTCTATGATTGGACGATGTAGCTTATACTGCGTCATCAATAAATTCACAGTATTGGAAGGTGTATTACAAAATCACCTATCAATTGGGCTAAGTTTTTCGTAATTTAATAGCGGAAAATCACTGAAAAGCGCAAGATTCATGGGCGCCGCCATTTTATTTTTGCACGTAGTTTTTGTCTTAAGACAAAAGATAAAAGTTAGGGGTGCCCTGAGGCACCCCTAGGAATAGTCCTAATTTTAGTCTTAATTTCACACATAGTGCGCATTTAAAAGATGTTTCTTGAAACGCACTTTTCACCTAGTTTTGCACTTAGGAGTAAAAACAGACTTAAGATTCTTTATGAAACGCACCCCTGTCCTCAAAGTCAAACTTTACTTAAATTTCATCATTTTACACATGTGTACCAAATTTAATGATCCTAGGCCTAAGCATTCTGAAGTTACCATCTTGAAACCGTTTAACTGTTCAGGTCTTGTGACCTTTACTTTTGACCTACTGAATCTTAAAAGTCAACCCTGGGTGCGTTTCATAAAGAATCCTAAGTCTTATTCCTAAGTGTAAAGTTAGGACAGGAATAAGATTGCACTTATGTGCGTTTCAAGAAACACTCGTATCTCTCGTACATAGGAATAATCCTAACTTTTGACTTAGGACAGTTTCATCACAGTGACACAGTCTGCGCGTGACGCGCACCTGCTTGGAAACGTAAATAAACAACAAAATTTAATTGCCGCATAATCCTGAAACTTTGCGATTATCTAGCCTACTTGTTTCTGACTTACAACAAATGTTATTCTTAATTGTACAGAATTTATCCTAGTTTAATTGTTTTTACAAAACTAGTCGTGAAAAGCACGCTTAATTTCTAAATACCGACTATAATTAATAGCTTAAAAGTGACATAGTTTTCGTCTACTGTACATGTTTAATCGATCGAACTTTATCCGCGCATTCGATGACGTTCGTAATGTATTCAAAAGTATAATTTATGCTAAAATTGACAAATTATTGTGAGTTTTTAATGCTTTCTCTGTTTGTTTGCGGAGATGTGGCGCAATTGTAGAACTAATAGCTCTATGTAGAATTGTTTTTTATCTGATAAACAACTTTATATTATAAACATTTTGACTGACATGGAAGATTTTAGCTCCAGATGTGTGGTTTAGACTACCCTTAGCAGTTATCAATGTCACCCCTACCTCTCTTGTAAGAAAAAGACACTGCATAAAAATATATTAATATTAATTTGTTGATCAATTATATGTATTTTCATAACTTAAATCGTGGTTTTTCTTCTAGGGACTTAGGTTACACGTGAGCGTCTATACTACTGTATACATCGGAAACCTGTGAAATATTAGGATATACTTAACTTTTAGCGAATAAAGTTTGGATTGTGCTATTCATATCTGATTCACATACTAAGAAGTAGAAGTATCAACATTAAGTTTTACAAGATTAAAGTAATAAAAAAAAGAGCCGACAACTTAACGATTTTCTTCTCCCCCACCCCACCCCACCCCATTTACTTTGTAAGGATAACATGTGTTATAACATTTGTTGAATTCTGAGGGATTGGTTAGTGCCCGGGCTCTGAAGGGCGAGGGTACAGTAACTACAACGTATCCCGAAATTCAAATTCGTGAAATTTTAACCCAGCGGAAATATGTGCTTTTACAGTAGTGTATAAAATGTGAATTCATTACTTTATAACTTGAACATCTAGAAGCCGATAGATTTGTGTAAATAATCAAATATATTACTGCAATGCAATTATAAGTATATCTACTCAGGAGCATGCATGAAGTCCACCGGATCTATCTTCTTACTAAAAGATCAAAGATTTTTATATGGAATAACTGGATTCCTCGAATGTTTTCAGACAAAATGACTAGGACTATCATTGGAGACTTGTTTTGTTGATAATTATCACCTCTTAAATATCGAAAATACATTGATATTGCTTAGTTTTAAAAGACGAAAATATTGCTCAAGCATTATGGCAAATCAGCTGATAAAAATAAAAGATTTATCTTTAAAGCAGCCCATCTTCTCATGTCAGCTCATCATTGGTAATGTGAACAAGGCAGACAGCTATATCCCCTGCCACTGTTATAGATAGTGGAAGGGTTGACGGTACTAGGTGGAAGCACCGACGTTGTTAAAAATGTTATATAATCTACTCTATGTACGACGAAATCAATGAATTTGTTCCAAGCGATATGCTGAGAGATTGCAGAAATATGTTTAAATTAATATAAAAAGAATCTTGAGTATACATCACAGCCAAGTCATAATATTTACATTTGCCCTATTCTTTTCAATTGAAAATAATGACGTTTATTTCGTATGAACAGCAAAAGGAAAGGTGCAAAAGTTACATCATTGCTGCTTAGTGATAACCGACCGCTGGATATCCACGTATAGTCTGGGAGAACATCCCCTATATGGGCCGCGCCACGGGAAAACCAACATATTGCGTTTGCGACCAGCATGGATCCAGACCAGTGTGTGCATCCATGCAGTCTAGTGAAGATTCATGCTGTTTGCTTTCAAAGCCTATTGCAATTAGAGAAACTGTTAGCGAACAGCATGAATCCTGACCAAACTGTTGGATGCACAGGGTGGTCGCAAACGCAGAATGTTGGTTTTCTCATGGCACGGCTCAGTTTTAACGTCGCATTTGTTCTGTCTGGAGAACACAATGGCCGGGGAAAGCTAATTTTAATGTTAAATGCCTCAATCTGTGTGCAAATCATAATTAGGTATCTTGTTTACAAATGAAAGGAAATATAATGTAAATATAAGAACTGAAACTTTTTTTTTCGGTGTTCATGCGAAATGAACGACACACTAGGATCATCAAATCCATGGATCACGCTAATCATTTCATTTCTTAATTAAAATCCTTCAAAGGGTTTAGGAGATACAAGGCGGACACATAATGGAAGTCTCAAACATTACACTTGAGTTGTGATTTTGACCTTGAGCCGACATGGCTGTCTCATTGAGTTCTGCACATCGTCTTGATGAGGTGATTATTTGACCAAAGTTTCATGAAACCCTTCAAGGGGTTTAAGGTATTAGAGCACTAATAGTAATGTTTACAAAATGGCATTTGCTTGGTATATTCTGAAAGGTCACCATGTTTTGCACTATTTTGCAATTTTTAAACAATTTTTACCGTGCCGTTTTTTATAAATTTTGTATAACTTATGGTATCTCCTCAAGCTCAAGTTGAGACAAATTTCAAAGTGATAGCCACTATCCAAAACGTTTACAGAGAACTCATTTGACCATTAATTTTAATAAAAGAAACATTAAACTATCGGTAAACAATTATAAAACACAAACAAAAATGTCAATATCATTTTTTCTATGGTGCCTCAAGTAAAACGGATTTAATGCGACAGAATTCATACTTCAACATTGAAAAAAATAAGGTTGAATGTTGTGTTTCTGTTTTGAATTTTGCCTACTCCATTTAAAAATAACCTTAGGGCAGACGTAAAACCTACCTAGATTTCTTTCACAATATATAATCTAAGAGCGAATGCAAAATAGAGAACTTTCAGCGCGTGTAACTCGATATTTTTAAAGATGTGTAACTCTACCCCTTCTGTTTAAGTAGTAAATTCACTTTGAACACCAAGAAATCGCTTATAAGATTCATCGTTTTCCATTTTTGTACAAGAAATCAATAATAAGTCTTGAAGGAAGTAAAAACTTACTAGAAAAAAGGAAAATAAGGGGAAAAAATTTGGTCCCACTAGGGCTTGAACCCCTAAGAATTGCAGTAAAAGTAGGTTTATGGTAGGAATTGAATACTCTTCAAAACGGAGGTTCTCTATTAGTAATCTAATACCTTAAGCTATATGGAGCGCACACAATTGTTACGGACGGACGGAGACCATTCCTATAACCGCCTTAGTAGCCTAGTGGTAACGCGTCTACTTCTGAGTGCGGGAGGTAGTGGGTTCGATCCCCAGCCGAGTCATACCAAAGACGTAAAAAATGGTACTAGCAGCTTCCTCGCTTGGCGCTCAACATTAAGAGGGTAGTGCTAGGACTGGTCAGCCCGGTGTCAGAATAATGTGACTGGGTGGGGTATCATGTCACGTGTCTACGGGTGATATTCGAGTGAGGCAGCACTATAAAGTTTTGCATTGTGCTCACTGCTACATGTAGACACAATCGTTTATATGACTGAAAATTGTTGAAAAAGACGTTAAACACGAACACACACACATTCCTATAACCCCCCCCCCCCCCCCCCCCCCACCCCTCGTGGCAGTTGATCAAATAACAAACATGGTCAGCTTTTAACGAGAATTTGCAAGAATTCTCTCCCTTAATTATTGACTGTGTTAAAGCAATTCCCTTCAAACTGGATTGCCTCCCTTACATTAGCTAAAGTCGTGTCATTCATATTCTTTGTCATTGATTTTGCATTGACCTAAATTTTTGCTTTAGGTAATACACGGAAATTAAGCTCGCAAGTTACTCCATAGAAAGCAACAAGTAGCCAGTTTTTTTTTTATATAAATCATGTTTTATAGATTCATATAGAAATATTATTCTCGTAAAGATATAAAACATTTCTCTAAAAAACATTATATTAGCTTATGATATTGCAAAATGCGTGTTGTCATGTAACAGAAAGTGAAAACATTTAAATAAATTTCTTTCTTTTCTTTTGACACTTTGAATCCCGCTAAACACTGAAATCCGATAATTATTTCATAAATGAGCTTTCCCACAAAAACATGTATAATAGATTTCCTCGAGAAAAACGAAACTTGTGTGAAGATACATTTATTCCCATTTTGTCTGATTGTTCTTGTCCTTATAACGGTACTTTTGTTTAACTTTCATGCCTATAAGTTTACTCTTTAAAACATGATAAAATAAAGTAATAAACTAAGCAATACTGTATTTGGCAGGCAATGGCAAAGAAAAAACCCGAGCAATTTAACAAACCTTAAAAAACATACATGTGAGGCTACTAAAACAAGCACACACATGTTTTATTAATTGGCCTTGAGGCAAGGTTTTCCATAGAAATCAAAGAAAGAGAGAATCTATTTAATTATGAATCAAGTTTCCAGTTTTTCTTATCAGCACTGGTGTATGTGTATCAGAGAGATTCGGACTCATTTTTTAAACAATTAGCTCTGATTCACCCTGTTTTCTTATTTATAGTGTATAAGTTACTTGTATAATTAATGATATACATGAATCAAATGCGCCATTCAGATATGTGTTTGTACGTACTATACAATTCAATCATGAAATCAAATTTATCGTGTTAACTAAAGTCTTTAGCTGTAAAGGTGGCTATTTTGCATGCTTTCCACGAACAAACCGTGACAAAAAATGTTGGTCGTACGAAAGAAATAATCCTGCCGTGCAAACTCATGGAAAGCATGCCATTTTTTTTTTTTTCTTCTTTTTTTTACAAGCTTGGATTTCATTTCTAAAATAGACATGATATTGCGCGTCTGTAAATTTCACCTTTCTTTGCATATCGTGGAATCCATGCTGTGTCTTTTGTTTAAATAAATGTACACATTCTCTCTTTCCCCCATCCCCCTCCCCAGCTTTCAATGAGCGCCTAGCTTGCAAATTACACTATTTCATGAGAAAATTTTTCTTTGAAGTAGTTTTTCTCCTGTCGTCGAATGTTTCAATATTCCAAAGATATTTAGTTTTCAGTCGAAAATAATGTAATTCATGTTGATTCGTATTGTTCTCATAAACAGTTTGGTGAAAAATCAAAGCTCTGTTCTATTCTGTTCTTTTCATTTTTTTTTTCTATTTTTTGACTAATTAGATATTTATGAACGTTATTATTTCAAAAGGCTATAGTGAATCGTACGTCAGTTGTTGGTATATGCAGTTCCGTAAATTAAACACGGCTTAAGTTACATCAGAAATTTAAGAAATCCACAAGTTTTTTATTTCTTGATACACTTTGAAGTAAAATGGAAGCAAGAAGCCTTTACCCTATTACACTTATTATTATATTATTGTATTGTTTATAAAATCAAGAATACCTACATATGAGATAACTAGAGCCATCACTAAAGGTGATGAATGTACCCCCCGCATGCACTGACACAGTACATTGGAATTTGACACGTACAAGACTGCATAATTATGTGGACTGTGTGTATATAGACTGTATGTCTACAGTATAGTAACAAAAAACAAAGTCCCATAACTATGCAGAATATTTATCTAAAAGAATGTAACATGCACCATGCACAACAAGGGTTAGTACTGATCACTTGTGTGAAGTTTCATTAAATTGTGTGCAAGGGTTTGGTAGATTAGGCACGCACAAGATTGCATATGCAGACTGTATGTACATAGTATGTTAACAAGAAACAAAGTCCCATAAATCTGCAATTTTTGTCCCTGAAAGAACCTAACATGCCCCATGCACAACCACTGTTGTTACTGATCACTTGTGTGAAGTTTCATTAAATTGTGTCAATGGGATGAGGAGAGATGGTGTGCACAAGACTGTGTCTATATATATAGTATAGTAACAAAAAAACAAAGTCCCATAACTCTGCAAATTTTTTTTCTGAAAGAACTTAACATGCCCCATGCACATCTACTGTTGTTACTGATCACTTGTGTGAAGTTTCATTAAATTGTGTCAAGAGGATGAGGAGAGATGGTGCGTACAAGATTGTGTCTATGTATATAGTATAGTAACAAAAAAAACAAAGTCCCATAACTCTGCAAATTGTTTTTCTAAAAGAACCTAACATGCCCCATGCACAACTACTGTTGGTACTGATCACTTGTGTGAAGTTTCATTAAATTCTGTCAAGGGGATAAGGAGAGATGGTGCGCACAAGATTGCGTCTACGGACAGACGGACAGACGACCAGACGGACAGACAACCTGAAACCAGTATACCCCCCTTACAACTTTGTTGTCGGGGGTACAATAAATTGTCATGATCTGGAAAATATAATTTATTTGCATCTAAAGTAAAAGAAATTGAAAAGTTTAGTGATTTTCACTATATGTCCAATATAAGCGATGGTGATACTTTTAAAACAAAATTGGAAGCAAGAAGATGTTAAGTTAGAATTAATATTTTTACATTAGATTGAAGAGAAGAAGTTGAAGTTTACTGTCATATCTGGTAAAATATTTACAAACCAAAAGACATATTTGAAATGAATCATTGAAAATAAATTACCTATATAATCTATTGCTCAAACTAATATCAGTAGGGAAACCAATATTGATGATCGGATAGTTTTCAAGGGGGACAACCTACTATGATAAGCCAGTCAAATATAATAAAAGCTGGGGATGGTTAAAAAGTCTAACAAGCCTTTCAAATTTATAAACAATTCTTATTTCCATATTGTTAGTACAAGGAAAACAAGCAAATTCGATGAATTGGTATCCCCCGCCGAAAGGGTTTGTGGTGAGGAATGGCAAAAAGATATATCCGGCAAAAAGTTAAGGATGTTAATAAGAAGCAAATAATTTCATTAGTCAAAATCAATTTAACAGAAAACAAATGTTTAATTAAAGAGTACACAATAAATGTATGATACTTTGATCCAGACTAAAGAATTTATTTTGAATTGGATATGCATACTGTAATAAGCTTAGCTTTTAAAATTAAATGCAGTTAATTGAAATGTGAGCTTGAAGTTTAACTAGAATGAAATATTGTCTTTGAGTGGTTTGGCACCAGGTGTTGCTGTTTTGCATGTACATTTGAACTTAAAAGATCAGATGTCCTTAAGAGAACACAGATAAGATATCTTGAACATGGATGAGGGCAAGGTTTGTGCAGTCACAACTTAACATGTTGAAGGATTGAACATTTAAAAAAAAAAGGGAATGGAAATATATATATCTTTATATAGATATATGTATATATTTATTTTTTAGGGGGTGGGGGTGCAGGGGAACGGGAGAGGAAACAAAATTTCACATGCTGATTATAAATATTGATTGAAAATTAAAAATGAAAAAGAAAAAAAAGGTAAAAGGGTGAAGTTGGAGTGGGGGGGGGGGGGGGGGGGGCAGAGGATGCATGATCAGTGGTGGGCATGACTGGGTGGAGAAGGGAGTAGGGGGAATAGTACAACTTGGAAGGTTTGAAAAAAATCTAAAATAAGAAATAAAAAAAAAAAATTTGGGAGAGGGTGGGGGAGTGGGGTTGGGAGGGGGAGGGGGTGTGACCAAGGCAAGTGGGTGACCAGGTGTGGGTGCGCAACTTCACATGTTTATAATAAATGTTCACAGAAAAGAATGAAAGAAATTTAATGAAATTCTGCCAAATGGTAAGTTTGTTATGTACAAATATGTCGATTTTTAGACAATTAAAGGGCAATAACTCTGAAGTTACAAAAAGAAATCCGTACAAAATTGTCTGTGCACAACCACATTATAGTGCTCTAAATTCTGTTAAAGTTTCATAGTTCTAGGTCAAATATATCAAAAGTTATGATGCAGAAATTGGCATATCTATAGATCTATAGTACCCTATATAGTTAACACTAGAAACTTCTAAGGGCCATAACCCTGGTGTTACTTGGGCAATCTGTCTGAAACTTGATGGGCCCCATAACCTCATAGTGGTGAACATGTATATGAAGTTTGTTTGAAAAAAATCTAAAATAAGGAATAAATTTTTTTTTTTTTTTTTTTTTTTTTTGTGGGGGGGGGAGGGGGGTCGGGGGGATAGGGGGGGAGGTGTGTGATCAAGGTAAGGGGGTGACCAGGTGTGGGTACACAACTTCACATGTTTACAATAAATGTTCATGGAAAAGAATGAAAGAAATTTAATGAAATTCTACAAAATGGTAAGTTTGTTATGTACAAATATGTGGATTTTTATACAATTAAAGGGCAATAACTCTTAATTTACAAATAAATTCAAATGAAATTGTGTGTACACAACCACATTATGGTGATCTAAATTCTGTTTAAGTTTCATAGTTCTAGGTCAAATATATCAAAAGTTATGATGCAGAAATTGCCATATTTATAGTACCCTATATAGTTAACACTAGAAACTTCTAAGGGCCATAACTCTGGTGTTACTTGGGCAATCTGACTGAAACGGGCCGCAAGAACTCATTGTGGTGAACACGTATATGAAGTTTTAAATAAATATTCCCAACCATTTCTTAGATATGGCTCCGGACGGACGGACGGACGGAAAGACGGAAGGACGGACGGACGGACGGACAACGCCAAAACTATATCCCTCCGACTTTCGTCGGGGGATAATAACCAATGTACGAGGGATGTTCGAAATGAATTGCTTATTTCTATCTGGAGACTTCAAATTTCAAGTTAGCCCAAAAGGGCTCATTTCATGCCCTCGAAGTACTCCCCGTGGCTAGAAATGCAAAGTTTCAGCCGATGTATCCACTTCTTAAAGGCGTCACGGTACGCTGATTTGGGCACAGTAATAAGGAACTGATGAATGGCAGATCCAAGTGCCTGTCGGGACTGGTATTTCCGCCCAGCAAGAAATGATTTCAATTTCGGAAACAAAAAGAAATCACATGGGGCAAGGTCTGGGAAATACGGGGGTGAGGCAAAACAGTTACTTTTTCTTTTCTTCAAAAACGCCGTAACTATTGCGGAGGTATGAGCGGGGGCATTGTCATGTAGAAGACGGACATGTTTAAAACCAGTGGCAGGGCGTCGTTTCTGACAATACTTTTTCAGTTTCTTCAGTACCACGTCTTTGTAGTACTTTCCGGTGATGCATTTGCCCTTTTTCACCGGCACATTTATTGCGACTCCTTCACCAGAGAAGAAGATTGCATACAAAACCTTCTTTGCACTCAAAGAACGTTTGGCAATTATTGGGCGTTTGCTGTGTTTAGTGGCCCAGATTTTATTGCTAACCTTTCTGACGGGCTCAAAATAATGGACCCAGGTTTCATCACCTGTGACGACATTGGCAAACTGCTTTTTGTCATATTTTGGAAACATTTGAAGCAGCTTTTTGGCCACTTTAACCCGTTGCCTCTTTTGCTCATCAGTCAACAGATGTGGCACCTATCTAGCAGAAATCTTTCTGACTTTCAAATGCTTCTTCAAAATAAGGTGAACCATTGATAGTGATATGCCTACCTTTCGTGCAATATCACGAACTGTAAATCTGGCATCTCCTTCAATGATTTCCTTTATTTTGGAAACGATTTCTTTACGAGATGCAGATTTTGGCCTACCTGATTTCGGTGCATTTTTGTTGGACTCTACACCAGACTCAAATTTCTTTTTCCACCGCCGAACTGTGTCATAAGACACAAGAAGGTCCATAAGCAGTAGAAAGTTCAGTCATCAGCTGCTTCAAAGAACAACCAAGTTTTGAGCGAGCTTTGATGTAAGCCCGTATTTCATCTTTCTTGTCGACGCTTCTACCAAACATTTTTACTACAGTGGTCAATGATTGCGTGTATTCAAATGGCAAATTTTATGTCTTACACTTAGTCTAACATGTACATTTATACACCGTTGTGTAGGTATTGAATAACCCTATACAGGTAGGTATTGGTTTTTATCGTGCCCCACGTGGATATCGAGCTAGAGGACAATAAGCAATTTATATCGAACACTCCTCGTATTCAAGTCGATTGCTTTGCAGAGCTGAGCAGACCTGAAAGACAAAAAAGTGTAATAATTTTCCAGCATGTATACAAAACAAGTGGGCCATGATGGCCCTTATATAGCTCACCTGAGTTTAGTTGGTTGTGTGGGGTGGGGGTAAAGGTGGGGTGAGACACTGTGGAATGATGTGATATGACAATATCAAACATGAAGATTTTTTTTAAGTATTTCCACTACATAAAATTAGGGGTAAAGTGATACATCTAGTGGCAATGCTTTTTGATGAAACAGAATCATGTGTACAGTCTTCGTAAAGGGTCTTCCAAGAATCATTTGTTATCTAACAAGAGCTGTCGGAGGACAGCAACGCTCGACTATTCAACAGCCTTGTCAATAAAATGAATACGAATACAAAAAGGGGCATAATTTTGTAAAATTCGAAGAAGAGTAATTGAACCTTTGCACTGCATGTCATATCATGACAGTGAATAAGTTTGTGAAGTTTCAATCCATTCCCATTTGTGGATTCTTAGATACCAGCTTACATACAAAACCTTAACCAAAAACTGCTAAGTCGAAAAATATTTTGTAAAAAAGCAAAATAGAGTTATGGAACCTGTGCAATGTAAGTCAGTTTATCACAGTGAACAGCTTTGTGAAGTTTCAATCTATTCCCACAAGTGGTTACTGAGATACCAGCTTACATACAAAGCCTTAACAAAGTCGCGACGCGGACGCGGACGTCAACGCACTGGCTAGACCAATAGAGTCCAGTAAAAATTGGACCTGCTGTTCCTGACAAGAATGTTTTATGTTTCCGTTAAAAACATATAGGAAGAAATGGCTACACCTCCTGGCAGCCATGCTTTTTGACAAATCAAATTCATTTTAACAATCTTTGTACAATGATCGATCACAATAGCTCACCCGAGCACTCTGTGCTCAGGTGAGCTAAGAATGCTAGTAGAAATTAATGACTTAACCAAATATTGCGTAGCATCAGAACATTGTAAATCACCATAAAGACTTATGAAACATTTGTAGTGTGTATCACTTCACTACACTGAACATCTTTTTGAAGTTTTAATGTATTCTCACTAGTTGTTAATGGACAAAAAAAAAATACTTCACTTAATGAGGCTGATGTGGATGCCAACAAATGGAAGATGTCTTCTTCAAATAGCTAAAAATTATTCAACCTTAAATATCTAGAATATGCACAACTACAACACATGCTTACTATTATGAAGTTTCATTCATATCCTGGCTCGGTCATTTTTTATTAAAGCGACATTATGCGCATCTTACTGCAAATAGTGTGTTTTGTGTGAATGTTTTATAAAACCAATTTTCGGTTGCTGTGCATTTAAATGTGCTAAATTAATGACAATGCTGCATAAATATTTGAAGCTGATTCTTTAGAAATAAAGAAATATGACTAATAAGATAATAGTTCTTTTGTTCAATCTTCTATTATCTCCTTTACGTATAGGTAGAGATTCCGAAGTTGAAGGGAATCAACTCCTGTGTGCAGTTTGTTTTCTCTTAAAAAGACTGCCCCAGTCAAAATAAGAAAAGTCATACTTGGATTCTTGATGTCTAAGTGTTTAACTGTTCCAGGTCATTGTGACCTTTGACCTACTGACCTCAAAATCGAACTTGACCTGTATTTTATGATGTTACATCTGTGTACCAAAATTTGCGAACCTATGCCTAAGAATTCTCAAATAATCATTCGGAAACCACTTAACTGTTCCCGATCATTTTGACCTTGACCTTTCACTAACTGACCTCAAAGTCAAATGTCACCTGCATTTTGTAATGTTACACCTCTGTACCAAACATTATTTAAATCTGTTAGGCCTTTCATGAGTTATTGTCCGGAAACCATGAAAACCAACGGACTGACTGACCAACCAACCAACAAGCTCACTCCTATATACCCCCCAAACTTCGTTTTGTGGTGGTAAAATGGTGCCATAACTGTATAACACATGTCCCCTGAAAGTGCTTGACAGAGTAATAAATAAATTCCTCAACAGTGCTATCACTCCAGAAAGAAGAGGACAGGAGTTGTAAACATAATAGTTTCATATACCAGTAGATGTAAAATTTCAAAGTCTGAAAGAAGGGCCATAACTCCAGAAAAACAAGAGGACCATGATGACCCTGGATTGCTCACCTGAGTAATATGAGCTACATGTTTCAAATGTCAAACTGATGCTAAAATATTAAGAAAGTCAGTAGGTCACATTCATGGTCAATGAACTTCAGTTTTACGATTGGTGTGCAAAACTGTATGTCATCCAACTTTAAAGGATGTATCGTAACAAGGAGCTGCGTTCAATAAACGCTAGATGCCCCCAGTGGCATCCTTGTCGATAGATTTTGCACCTAGGTCCAAAACGAGGTCAAGGTCAAGGGTCAAACTGAGGTCAGGTGATGTTTGAAGATGGGGAATGGTCACAGTTTATATCTGTATTAGTTTCAATTCATTCTTGTAAGGGGTATTGATGCTAGACAAAACGGTCCCATTTGGTTAACCAAGAGATGGCCCAATTAAAGCAACCTAAGTCCAAAATGAGGTCAAGGTCAAACTGAGGTCAGGTGATGTCTGAAGATGAGGAATGGTTACAGGTTACATCTGCATTAGTATAAAGTTATTCTAGTAAGGGGTATTGATGCTAGACGAAACGGTCCCATTTGGTTAACCTCGTACGGACACGGACGGATGAACGAACGGACGGACAGGACAATCACTATATGCCTCCCGCATCAGTAGATGCTGGGGCATAAAAAACAATAAAGTAGGTCATCAGGTCAAGGTCACAGTCAATTGACATCATATTACTTGGGCTCATCAGGTAATTATAATTAAACAGTCTTGGAAATAGGATCAGGTAATTATTTAAGTATTTTTTCCTATATAACTTATATACTAAATGACCCGGGGCGGGGCCTCTTTTAACCCCAGGGACATAATTTGAACAAATTTGGTAGAGGACTACTAGGCAATGCATCACACCAAATATCAAAAGCCTGGGTCGTGTGGTTTTAGACATGAAGATCTTTAATGTTGTTTTTTTTTTCTATATAAGTCTATATAATACTTGGGACCCCCAGGGCAGGGCCTCAGGGGTACATTTTGAAAAATTCTGGTTGAGAACCATAAGACAATGCTACAAACCAAATATCAAAGGCTTAAGTCTTGTGGTTTCAGACATGAAGATTTTTAACATTTTTTTCCAATATAAGTCTATGTAAAACTTGGGACCCCGGGGGCTGTGCCATATTTGACCCTTGGGGGATAATTTGAACAATCTTGGTAGAGGACCAATAGATGATGCTATATACCAAATACCAAAGCCCTAGGCCAAGAAGATTTTCAAATTTTTCCCTATATAAGTCTATATAAACCATGTGACCCCCAGGGCGGGGCCATACTTAATCCTAGGGGGGTGATTTGAACAAATTTGGTAGAGGACCACTAGATGATGCTACACACCAGATATCAAAGCCCTAGGCCCTGTGGTTTTGGACAAGCAGATTTTTAAAGTCTTTCCTTTCTGTTGCCACGGCAACCAGAGTTCAGCATGGAATTCAGTTCTTTGAACAATTTTGAAAGGGGCCACCCAAGAATCATTCCTGTGAAGTTTGGTGTAATTCTGTCCAGTGGTTTTCAAGAAAAATTTTTAGAAAATGTTGACGGACACACGACGGACATTGAGCGGTCACAAAAGCTAACCATGCGCCTTTGGCTCAGGTGAGCTAATAATTAGACAATATGCACATGCACTTGAGGAGTTGAATACACATGAATGTTTGAGACACAGACAGTTCAAACATTATATGATTCCCAGTTTGTTGACAGCTGCAGCATACAGATCCTGAATTAAAATGGATTTTACCCTAGGTGACCTTGAAATATGACATCATGACTGGACATTATTGGAGGTCATCTTCTCAAGGAGACTGAGTAAATCAGTTTTGCTGATACTGATCTATAAAGGATTTGATGCTAGGTGACCTTGACCTTTCACCCATGAAGGTCATCTACTAAAGGCGACTAAACAACCTACGAAATATGATGACTGAGAATATATATCAAGACATAGAACAGAAACGGATTTCCAATATAAGGCAGCTGTGACCTTGATCTTTGGTGCAGAGACCTGAAAATCAGTAAGGATCATCTGCCAGCGATAACCAACCTCCATATGAAATTCCTATGTCCAATTGTATGGGAAATATCATCCTTAAACAGATTTCCTATATAAGGCCCCTGTGTCCTTGACCTTTGCCAAGTAATCTGAAAATCAATAGGCGTCATTTGCTGGTCATGATCAACCTCCCTGTAAGTTTTGTGACCCTAGGCATATGCATTCTCCAGTTATCGTCTGGAAATGGTTTAACTATTCCGGGTCACCGTGACCTTGCTCTTCCACCTACTGACCTCAAAATCAATAGGGTCATTTGCTGGTCATGACCAACCTCCCTATCAACTTTTGTGATCCTAGGCCCAAGTGTTCTCAAGTTATAAATGTATCATCTGGAAACCAATTCATCTGCAGACAGACCGACATCAGCAAAACAATATAACCCTCTTTCGCAGAGGGCATAATAATGTCTGCTGGATATAAGAACAGACTCAAAGAACACAACAGTAGTGTATAGATCTCTGCACTTTTCACAGGCAAAAAATATCCATGCTTACCATTTTCATCTGAGTATTCCATTTCCACTTGCTTTTTGCCATTGTCAATTTGAAGATAAAAAAGTACAATTTCTATTATTATGATATCAATGAATTCAAAGATAACTATGTACATATATATGACACAGTAATAAGTGTCACTTCAAATTCTTTATAATATACCAGAAAATATTAAATTCACCCAGTGGCTTACAGGTAGTAAGTATGATCTATCTTTATATCATTATATAACCATGTTTTTGTTTTTATCCATTACATATATGGGTTTAACATCAGTTCAGACAGTGATTCAGTTATGCCTTAAGGCAGTCAGTGAATCGACTGTTTTTCTGCATTTAATAAAAAAATCTAGAGCTGCTTTTGAAAAAAGCGAATGTCTCCCACAACTGCCTAATCATCTAAATAGCAAGTGAGTCTTTATATACAGTTTACTCACTACAAATCAAGAGCCAGAACTCCAAAATGCCTGGACCAATTTGGCTCATTATCGAACTTGTCCGAGGTCTAATGGTCAAATACATTTTGTTCAAATTTGGTGAAGATCGGATGAGAAATGTTCGACTTAAGTGTGCAGACAAGAGCAAAAAGGCCGATTTTGCGGTAATTCAAGTGCCGTAACTCCAAAATACCTGAACCAATTTGGCTAGTTATCAAACTTGGCTGAGGTCTCATGGTCAAACACATTTTGTTCAAGTTTGGTGAAGATCGGATGAGAAATTTTTGACTTAGAGTGCGGACAAGAGTAAAAAGGCAGATTTTTGGTAATTCAAGGGCCGTAGCTCTAAAATGCCTAGACCGATTTTGCTAGTTATCGAACCTGGCCGAGGTCTTATGGTCAAACACATTTTGTTCAAGTTTGGTGAAGATTGGATGAAAAATGTTTGACTTAGAGTGCGGACAAGCTTTGTGACAGACAGACACACACACACACACACACACAGACTGGAGTAAATCAATATGTCTCCCACACCACTGTGTGGTGGGAGACATAATTACTTAAGACTACTGAAGTAACTGACAACAGCAGAGGTGGGGATAAACATGTACAATAATTACAAAATGAGTGTAAGCCTTTAACTGGGCATCCATATTGACAGTCCTTGTAACAAGTGATTCTTACTTTTTTTACAATATTTTCTAGAAAAGACTTGAAAACATTTTTTATGGAGAAGAAACTGTTCCCTAAAAAGTAATATGGAATAGATAAGAAAAAGACCATGTTAACCTTTGACTTTTAAGTGTGACCTTGACCTCAGAGCTAGGTGTCTGGGTCTTGCATATGACACATCGTCTCATTACGGTAAACATTTATGCAAAGTTATTTTAAAATCTCTTCCTGGTTGGCAGAGTTATGAACTGGACACGAAACAGACAATGTTAACCTTTGACTTTTAAGTGTGACCTTCACCTAGGAGGTAGTGATCTGGGTCTTGCCCGTGACACCTCATGTCATTATAGGAAACATTTACGTCAAAGTAATGTTAAAATCACTCCATCGATGGCAGAGTTATGGACCGAATAACAAACAGACCAAGTTAACCTTTATTCTCTAAGTGTGACCTTGACCTTAGAGCTAGGGGTCTGGATATTGCGCACGATGTCAACTCATTATGGAAAACATTTAAGCCAAGTAATTTGAAAATCTTTTTATGAATGGCAGAGTTATGAACCAAACACAAAACAGACCTTGTTAACCTTTCACTTCTAAGTGCGACCTTGACCTAGAAGGTAGGGGTCTGGGTCTAGGGCATGACACATTGTCTGATTTTAGTAAACATTTATGTCAAGTTATTTCAAATTCCTTCACGGATGCAGAGTTACAGCCCCGACAAGAATTTACATAGACGCACGGACGGAGAGTGTGATTTTAATATGCCCACCTTTGGCAGCATAATAACAAATTTTCTCAAATATTTAGAGAACCTTAAATATCATGTATAACAAACCTACACTTTCTGAACACTGGTAAATACAAACAGGCATCATTTGTGATGGTTTACATCTCGAAAGTACATTCATCTGGCAGCTGCTGAAACGAATAGTTTATTAGTTATAGTAGTTTTTTACACTGTACTTTTCATATATTACTTAAGAAATAATAAATATGTGCCTATATTTTATCAGTTAATAAAATATGGACAGGAGTTCGGATGTGTATTAATTAAATCACGAGTGCGTAGCACGAGAAATTTAATATTCGCATCCGAACGACTGCCCATATTTTATTAACTGATAAAATTATTGGAACATATTTATTATTTCGATTCTAACCACGCAACTTCTTCGCATTTAACAGCACTACATTTTAGCTCGATATGTCATTCGGCTGGCCGTATGCTATTATAAAAACCATCCCACGAATGGAAAGCGTTGCATAAAACGTAATTTTCCGATATTCAGCAAATTTTAATTAAAGTATTAAGTAGTTACGGCTGTAAAAAATGTTATTTTCAATAACATCTTACGGCTGTAAAAAATGTTATTTTCAATAACATCTAAGGTCGGATATAGAAATCAGAAGTAAATACTTCATTCAAAGTTTATATATGCAGTTTCTAAAAATAGTGCACGTCACCTACATGATGGCACTGAAACATACACGCCAGAACATTGCGGCGGCATATAAACATGTAAGTACTTGAGTCTGGAAGATTGGAACATGAATTATAATTTATTTACTGTCAAAGTAGAATCTAGTTGACATTTGTGGTGCCTACAACGCAGAAATTGTAAACTACACACACGATCAGACATAGATGCACTGGTGCTGAAGTTGAAACTTACCGGGCTGAAACATTTTCTTACGGTAAAAATATAAACAAATAAATTCATCAGTTAGAGATTGTTTGTTTCAGAAAATTTGATGTACTTTTTATTACTACTACATAGCACTGAAAAAGTCGAGTATTTAGTCGGTTTATAACATGAGTAGAATCTCACAGTCGTGTTACAATCGTAGGGTGGAATGGAAGAGCTATATTTTATCGTAGATTCATGTATAGGCAATTTCGCTATATGTTTATATAGCAACTGCTGCGGATCGTGTTAGAATAAACAATAATTGAACATGTATATCAAAAACTGATCTTTTAAAACCCATCTTACATTTTCACTGGCACATTTATTAAAGAGAACCTATTAGTAATATCTCACAGGGATAATGATTGATAGTCATTTGATAAGCAAACACTATTTTTGACAATGTTTACTAAGGCCTAAAAAAAATTCTTTGTTTCTGGTAACATGCTCAAAAAAATTCAAGGTAGGTCAGAAAAAAAAACTTTTTTTTGATTTTTTTTTCTTAAGGGAGACTTTTCAGAAATTATTTTTGTGTCAAAAAATGAATACAAATAAGGGGGTTATGCCTTTAGAGCATCAGTAAGTTGATTTCTAACATCACTGGCCATGTTTTAAAGCATAAAAAGTGCAGTTTTGCAACTTGAAAAAAAATATTCTCCAAGGCCATAAAAACATTTAGGGTCCGGCCAAAAATTTAGGGTAGGTCGGGATACCGGAAACAAAAATTTTTTTACGCCTAATTAGTTACAGACTTGAAGAAGAAAATTTTAATTCAATTAAATGTTTCAACACTTGCAAGTCCTTCACCCTTACCCTGCTAATTTTTTATATAAACTTGTCCATCTGTCAGTTTGGAAAGTACCATTAACTGCCAAAAGGATTGCTTACCAAAAATGCTGACTGAATGGGGAACAGTGTAGATCTTGATCAAACTGCATGGATGTGCAGGCTGAGCATGATCGACACTGGTTGCAAAGGCAGAATCAATTGTGTCCAGCATGATAAGGGTTTACAGAGTATATGAATGATACCGACCTCTTACCCACACTGTATTAAAAACTAACATTTTTCAGATATTTATAGTCTAAAAATCTTTACTACAAACCTCATTTTTTTTAATATCTGGACAACATCAACACTCACAACGCTTTTTCAAGATTTCATCAATTCACTTTACATCTGGAAAGAACTTCTATCTGAAGTCTGCTGAAAAATGAGATAATATTTCAGTACTATATTTGCAGACTAGTTTTGTTATATGCATATATGATAAAAAATACTATATACTTGCAAAATGACATTGTTTATAAATTTAGAAGAAACTTTTAACATTATAAAAATATTTTCAGCTAAGTGATCTGTAATTCAAGATGCTACACCTGAGTACTAATATGTATAATTCCAGGCCCAAGCGTTCTCAAGTTATCATCTGGAAACCATTTAACTGTTCAGGGTCATTGTGGTGACCTTGACCTTGGACCTCAAAGTTGAACTTAACCTGCATTTCTGATGTTACATCCGTGTACCAACAAAAGCTGTCACAGGAGACAGCGCCCTAAACTATTTCGATGCTGGATAGTAATAGTGGGCATATTTGAAGAAGCCGGAGGTGTCACTGGCAGGGTGCATGTACCACGTGACTTTTTCGCTAATCTGGGGTGCCAAAAAACATGGCGGATACCTCGGTAAAAGTGACATTTTCTTAAATATCTTTTCGGCAGCCTGTTCAAATAAAAGGAAACATAGATGAGTGCCGTCTCATATGAAAATCCGACACTCGGCTACAAGTTTTTTGTTTCTAAGTCCGTTCGTTTTCTCTAAAAGTGCAACGGCGCAACTGAAGTGAACAAATTTGATGATGTTAAGACAGGGGACATTTTCGCAAATTCAATTGATAAATCCTTTAAAAGGCCGTAAAAGACTTTTTTGCGACACGGATATTTGTACGAGTATTGTCTTGACATATGCACTTTAAGAAATTACAAATTAAGAGCCTTAAATAGCTTCCTAGGCCGGATTTATCAAATTGCTAAGCAGGGGTCCGTTTTTCTTGATGCTAAGAAGGGGGCGTGATTCAATGACTTGGTTATGGAAGTCTTTTGTATTTCATTAACCGGCTTCATTTAAGTTTTTCCATGTTTATACTGCTTACTATAAGAAAAATCCCGTTGTATGTATGTTAAAATTCAAATGGTCATGACAAATGAAAGCTTTTTACCGACTGTGAACTGTGAAATTTTACCTAAGGTGAAATACTTAATTTGACTGATTTAATGAAAAATTCACCAACTTTCACTCTATGGTGTCGGCCCGGTACAATTTCTCCTTTGCTGTATAGTAAGACAAGCACTTTTGGACATAGATTCAGTGGCGAATTTCACAACAAATTTACAGCATTGAGAGTTCTGTATTTCTGAAGATGAATAATGTCAATAAATCATAAAGTAACACTATCATCAAGAATGAACGTCTTTGCTACATATCAAAGTACGCAGTCACTCTTTATGATTTCCAACCCACATCTGTCATGGCCGCCAGTCTGGAACAGTTTTTAATACTTCCGCACAGAAATGTTGTCCTGGAAAATACACGGACAAAACAACTGTTAAAGACATAGGAAATTACACAAAATGTTTAACAAGTCAAAGCAGAGATGGCTTCAAATCGGGAACTTCAAATTTCAAAGAATTAACTGCTTCCTAGGATACAACGACCCGGAAGTACTTCAATACCTGGGTGACACCCTATCTTAATAGTTTTATTATATTTCCAGGTAGGCTTTGGAAAAATAGTAAGTCTGTTTTTATCGCATTGGTTTTGTCTTCATTGCTTAAGTTAGTTTGCTTCTTTTGGTTTAACTTTCGATAACCTGACATAACCGATCTTTTCAAAATTTCTGTACAGAAATACATAGAAACCATAGTCATCAACTTCAAATAAAAAGGGAAGCAATAAGTTTTTGTATCACAGCGATAAAAGATATATTGAAATAAAGGGCAAAAAATAAAGATTACTTTACGAGGTTATAAAATTTTGTTAAATAACGATAAAAATACGTTTTTAATGTTTGAAATTATTTTTCTAAACAAATCTATAGTAAAAAGGTTATCGGGTCCGCGATCCTTGTATATTCAAGGGAGACTACTTTTGCCGAAACTACTGGTCATTGGCCATGCTAGTGAAACAGGTCTCTAAAGTTCTTACTTTTGCTTTGCTTCTTAAGGCAACCACTGAAATGGTTGAGAATCTGCACAGCAATGTTAATCTCATTTTTTTCTCTTTAGATCATAACTGTGCTGTTTTTATCGCTTTTGTTGGAATGCATATCTGAACTTCAGTTTGAAGTAAATTATCATACTTTCGAATGTTATTTAGATACATGTATTGAATTATCAGTCTTAATTGCCAGTAATTTCTTCACATGTGTTGTGAAATCATAGTAAATGTTCGAAGGTTAAAGTTTAAAGAACTTTTTTTTAAACCATTGAATTACAACAAAAGAAAACATAATTCAGAGCCAATATTTATCATAAAACACACTACTGGTTTGATAGACGCAGTGATCATTTTGATACTTAATCATACTATAAAGAGGTCGACCGCCTCAATTGTCGAGTTGTAAGATCTCTTTCACAGATGACCATGATTCGAAGCCCGAAACCGACTATGTCTCTTATGAAAGAAAGTGGACATTTCTTTTAAGAATATTTGAATATGGTGCCGGTTCTTCCCAGGAACAATGGTTCGATAAACTGATCACAATACAACTGGCGTTAAATTTCATAAAATGGAAAGTAAATAAAGACAAATAAGTTGTGAGTAAGGTAAAATTATTTATGAATGCACGCAAAAACGTTAACACTGTCAAGTTTCTCAGTACGTTGTTGCAAAAAATAATGACACAGAAAAAGAATTAAAGCCTTCATGTATATTAGTCGATCTGCAAAAAAGATGAGCGTATACATCGCAGGCCAGTACTTCATTCAAACGACTGCTCAGTAAAATGATATTCTGTGGGTTGTATAGGCTATTCGTCGTATTCGATACAACAAAATGGGAAGTTGGACACCGATGCATACTGTATGGGAATGATTAAGGGTCATTGAAACACAGGACCAAAATATCCACCATTTACGGTCTCCTGCAAACCATGGCATATCAGCTGTGAAAGATGTAAAGTAATCCACATTATAGTCAAAACAATTTCTAGAAGTAAAAAGGAGATGGACAAAATGAGCAATGCTTAATATATGCCAATGTAAGGTCGTAATATACTAGTAATACATGTAATATTATAATATACATTGTACTAGTAATAATATTATTAGTCTCACCGGGAAAGACCGATTGCCGCAGTTATAAGATCAGTGATTTCTATCGCCTCTTTCTGGAAATAAAGCCACGCAGAAGGCTTTTTCTGGACTTATACGTCTTTCCACATTCCTGGCACATAAATGTCTGAAATGTAAATTTATGCACTTCAGTACTACATTGATAATAATATTTCATATTTTTTAAACCAAAAAGGACATTCCGAACAAAATGTCTTAAAATAAGAGATCTGGAAATAACATACACATTTTATGACCAACGAAACCAGTACAATTTCCGATTTCTTTTTACATCTGTTACTGACGCTAATGTCAGATGCGCAAATGTATTTCATTCAGCCGAAAAAAAGAATTCAAAGTTAACGCGACTGAAATAGAATTAAATATAAACTGTTGATTTTTCAAAAACTTAACAGTATTTGTTACAAAGGTTACACATGCCATTTTAGTCGACCTAGAAATGTAATACATAAATGGAAAGTTGGTGCATTTTCAATAAAATCAGTCAAATTAAGTACTAAGTAGTTCACCTTAGGTAAAATTTCACATTTTACACTCGGCGGAAAGCTTTCATATGTCATAACCATTTGAATCCTACTACAAATATAACGAAATTTTTCTTACAGTAAGCAGTATAAACATCGGGAAAACTTAAATGAAGTAGATAGACTTTTAATAACAAATCTTTAAATCAAGCCCCCGTCTTAGCATTAAGAAAAACGGACCCCCGCTTAGCAACTTGATAAATCCGGTCTCGGAAGCTATTGAAGGCTCTTAATTTGTAATTTCTTAAAGTGTATATGTCAAGACAATACTCGTACAAATATCCGTGTCGCAAAATAGTCTTTTACGGTCTCTTAAAGGGTTTATTTATTGAATTTGCGAAAATGTCCCCCGTCTTAACATCATCAAATTTGTTCACTTCGGTTGCGCGGTTGCACTTTTAGAGAAAACGAACGGACTTTGAGACAGAAAACTTGTAGCCGAGTGTCGGATTTTCATATGAGACGGCACTCATCTATGTTTCCTTTTATTTGAACAGGTTGCTGAAAAGATATTTAAGAAAATGTTACCTTTATCGAGCAGTCCGCCATGTTTTTGGCACCCCAGATTAGCGAAAAAGTCACGTGGTACATGCACCCTGACTGGAGTGTTTAATGACTCCAACGTGGATAATGATACATGTATTTGATTATAGCTTAAGTCTGTGCCAAAAGTATTAAGTAATAAGAGATATAATGATCAAGTGCATCCAAACATTAAATAAGTATAATTCTAAGCAAAAAGGGGGCATAAATCATGAAATATTGTTGCAGAAGTGATGCATCTAGTGTCATGTTGAATAAAATCCGTTTTGTAATAACTGATAAAAAGCTGATAAAAAACAATTGATCTTTTATTATATCAGTTCAAGGAAGCATACACATGTGAATTAAAATGTGTCCTTCTAAATAGCTTCACCTTGACAAAATCACTAAGTCTTTTTTATTGGGCTGAGTAATGGTTACTCACTTTGTATGATGCACAAAATTATAAAATCTTCTAGTTAAAATAACAAACATACAAATCAGCTAATCAACCATTCTTTGAACAATTTTTGTAGACTAGCTTTACCCAAAAAACATTCCTTTGAAGTTTGGATGAAATTGGCCTAGCGGTTTATGAGGAGATGTCATTTAAAGTAAAAGTTTACGGACGACGGACACCGGACGACGGACGCCGGACGGTGAGTGATCAGAATAGCTCACCCTGAGCCTTTGGCTCTGGTGAGCTAAAAAGTGAAACCTTACACATATACACGTACCAGTACAAATCCCAATATCTCGTAAATACAAAAGCAGGGTTTGCAAGTTTGAGCCTCCAGTCCTCCGTACAGTTACGATTCTTGAGTCGCACATATAGATAATGGAAACATAGAATTACAGATATTTAACAACCAACGCAGTTGAATTACAGAGAGTCTCAGTCACAACCGCTACTTTCTTTCTTTCTTTTACCCCACCCGCTGAGCTCAATAGAAGGAGCGCAGAGCTATGAATCGTGAGTTCGATCCCCAGGTAGTGCATAACGACTTTACAGGAGGCACGTGTCAGAAGTCATTCGTCCACCAACTCTGATTTATGTGGTGAAGTCGGAAGTAACTAACTACTGTTGAGAATACAGAATCCAGAAACACTGGCTAGGTTATTTCTCACCGTAACATAGAAAACAGCGCTAAACCCAAAACATTTTTTTCGTGGAATATTTATCAGTCTTAGTAGAATGTTTACCCATATTTGTGGTGTTTGATAGGTTTCTACTGTTAGGAAAAATAATTACATATGGAATATGTTTCTATTACGTGTCTATGAATACAATGGTAACCTTTACATACTTATCTGGAGAGCTAAAACCTCAAAGCAAAGGATGGCGTCTGTTCTAGCCAGGTTACTAAATAAATTAACCTTTTCAGAGCAACAGCTTCCGTGTAACAAATATACTCTGTTTCCCCTAAGGTATTCACAGAGGATGCACTTTATTCGAAATCGGGGTGTCCGAAATCGGGATGTCCGACTACTCTCCAAACAATCAAAATATTTCTCAAACGTAAAATTTGTAGTAAAGTTAAATAAATTAATAAAGTTTATTCAAACATGATGATATAAATTACCTTAAATTTTCTAAAGTTGTATTTTATTTGTTCGTCTCATTTCATTTTTTTATGTATCCAGTTTTACGCTCAGGTAAAACGTAACGGAAATAGCGGCTTGTGATGGAATTCTGTACAGGCAATCGTTAAAATTAAAAAGTTGAGATAATTGAAATAAAAGATTTTAATTATATACTATCGTTTTCTTATTTATTTTTGTAAATGTGCATCAATACAGGACTGTTCATGTATTACCAATAACTTGCGAAATAAATCATTTCAATCTTAATGTCAAATGCAATTATTGTACAATTGTAAAGAACTCAAAATGTGTCTGTCTTTATCCCAAGACATAAGAAAATCCATTGAATTACGCATTATCTTTTAAATCTGGGACAGGGATAGAGTAATGTAATTCAGGGCAACGGTAATGCCGTGTCGATTTTGTCGCATTTTCTGAATGATTGAATATAATCTAAACATTAAAATCTGAGTTCTACACTGAAATGATTTCGCCGAAGATAGCAGAACTGTAAAGAGTATTATAATTTAATTGTACTTAGAAAAGTAGATCTATAGAAGAAAAGAGGATATACTGGAAAAAGTACTCAATTGCGCTATCTTGTGATTTGGGGGTAGGGGTAGCGTAATGTAATTTTACGCGAAAATGAATTCGGTGACCCCATAATTTTATTCCTTCAATCGATAGAAAATAAAATTTTCATCATCATGTTAGTTTTTTCTCAAATTATGTTGTTTGGATTTTACATGAGACAAGATTTAAGTAAAATTTTTATTCGAAACTCAACGTCATATTTGTCGCTCTGACGTCACTTTAACGTAAATATTGACGTTTACGTTAAAATGATCTC
This sequence comes from Mercenaria mercenaria, assembly GCF_021730395.1. Lineage (NCBI taxonomy): Eukaryota > Metazoa > Mollusca > Bivalvia > Venerida > Veneridae > Mercenaria > Mercenaria mercenaria. The sequence continues at coordinate 12,730 of NW_026461594.1, read as the reverse complement.
CATCAATTATACACCATTTTAAAGAGAATGCCTATAGTTTTTTTTCCTTTCATAGAAATTTTTTAAATTCACATATATGATAGGAAAATTTGTGCTGAAAATAATGAACAAATAAAAACAACAGGTCACCAGGCTTGTTTTTGTGAAAAATTGTTTTGAACACACCCACTGTTGCTGAAACTGCTAGCGATTTTTCAACATTTTCATAATTTTCTGCTTTTTTATAAATACCAACCAAAATATACATCAAGACAGCACAATAAGGTTTTTTTTTCTTTTTACAGATTTTATTATATACTTATTTGATATCATAGTCATATTTGTAATACTCTATCCTTACAATAATGGGTACAAATGAAAAAAGAAATATTGTTTCATATTTACTTTTGTGAACTTTTTTCAGTGAAAAATACCCATAGTGAAGAATATTTTTTTATATTTTGAAAAAATTCTTTCATAGAATTTTTCCCTCTTTTTCTTGTGTATAGATAATTGTATTGTGAGCATACAAATGGCTAAAATGTATGGGTCACCAGGCTAAATTTTATGTTAAGACCGCTAGAATACAACACCTGTTCGGACGGAAAATGGCGCGAACCTGGCCAAATTGATTACATGTATGTCTGCTACAAGTTAAAAAAAAATGTTTTAAAAATTCTTAATTCTTTCTATAATTGAATACTAAATAATCGTAAAGGTGATGTTGTTTTATCAGTACTAAGTCAATTATCTTACATTATATGAACAACACTGTCTTTGTACCAAAATGCGATGTGAAAACACAACCACAAAAATAGCAAGGTACCTGTCAGGCATGATACTTGTCAATACAACATAAATCAGTATCAACATTTGATTACTGATATAACTTATCCAAAATGTTATTTCATTCAAGATTCCTCATATTTAAGACTGTCTGTAACATATCTCAACAAATGTTGACTTCAGTTCAGTTTTCCATAGAAAGTGTCAGCTGCGCAGAAAGATGCGCATAAAAAACTATCGGAATTCCCTTTAAAAGACAATTTTAAATTAAAATATTATGAGTAGAAAGCAAATCGATTTTTGTAGAATGAACAGAACGATTTGCAAAAATCGTCTGATGGACGTGAAATCGCGGTTCATCAAAAATGGACGCCAATGGTCGTTTTTGAAGGTTTGCAGAGAAAAAAGTTACAGATATATCAAAAAAGTAAAATCCGCAGTCTATGAGGAATATGCTGAATTTTATATTAATTAAATTTCGAAACGAAACCCGATAACTTCAAATTAGGCGCATTCCACCTTAATTCACTCTATTCTTCGAATTGTGGTGGCATAACAATGCATCTTAAAAACAAGCTGTCCCGGTTGAGGCCGAATTACGCATCCTCTTTTAAATGCATACCACTTTTGTGAGCCTCGGTGGCGCAATGATAGCGCGCTTTCTTATTTAAGCGGATAGGTCTCCCCAAAGGGATAATTTTTCGCTGTATCAAACCTTTGCCAAAAGAAACAGATGACCTAATGGAAGGGGGATACATAAAGGAATCCTTTTGCAACTTGGAAGCCTTGCAACTTTCAAGGTACACAGTAGAACATTCTTAAAACATAGATCACGAAACTCCTCCTTTAAAAGGCTCATGACTTTTTGTTTAGAACATGTTTTAGATCTAAATCTTTTTGTTACCTGTACAAGTTTCATGCTTCAAGTATTTCAATAGGCTTAAGTTTTATTTTTCCAGGATTTTTCCAAGACTCTTTAACAGTACCTTTAATTTAGTACCTTTAACAGCCTCGTAACTTTGTGACATCGCATTATATGCAAGGTATAACGTACAATCATTTTACGCATACATGTAAATAATTTTTGCCTTCTGTACAATGTAGTGTACGCATTCTGGAACTTACAATAATGGTGATTTTGTCAGATATTTTAGAGAAAACATCATTTTGTTATTGCATCCTACACGTTGCACTTATTTTGTAATAGCATGGGCTCGCGAGCTCATTACGAAAAAATGCTGTTGATATATATCACTCATGCATACCTCCAAAAATAGGCGAAACTGGTATTGGTCCGAGAGCTCGCGGACTTTTATTGCAACAATTGAGGCCAAAAGAAGTTTATATATTTTTGGAAACAATATTTCATATCCTCCATGAAAACCCATTTCTTAAGTGTCAAAGCCGTGCCTATCTATATTTTGTCCACTTATTTTTGTGATAGGGGAGGTAAAATTCACTTGTAAAATATTTGGGGGTAGGGAAAAGTTTACGTCTGCCAGTTTTTTCACTGTTTAATTACAGTAACAATTGGATTGTCAGTAAATGTATATATGTCAAACAATGACAGCAATAAGAAAGTCATCAAAATCGAATGAAGGGCAAACTTGATATTCATGGTCAAAGGTCAAATTCATTTGAAAGTCAAAAATTTGGCATATTTGAAATTTATTTTTATTCTTAGAGAATAGTTTGTTATCTTAAGACACTCATCTTTATCTATGTAATGAGTATATATTAGCAAAAATCAAAAATACAAATATCATTGCAAAAAGTCAAGGTCAGCCCTGATATTTTAAGGTCAAAATTCATTTCCATGCGAAAATGTGAAAACTGTTAAATTACCTTTGCTTTTTCTAACCCGTTCGATATATCTTCACATTATTAGTCGCTGAAGTAAATTGATTTTAATATTTGTATGTCAGGCAAAGTCAGCAGTGAAAATGTAACCCCAAAACCGCAAAGGGTGAAGCTAATATCTGAGGTCAAAGGTCAAATTTGTGTGAAAAAAAATGCATAAATAGCTTCCTTTTTGAAAAATAGCAGATACCTTTCTAATTATTAGTACTTACTTGAAATCTAGTTTAATGTATTTTTGTCCCACAATGTCAGCAATAAAATAAAGTCTGGAATGAGTCAAGTTCAAATGTGACATTAACGGTCAAAGGTCATTTAAAATAAAGGGATGAAAAAATAGCTCTTTACTATTTCTCTTTGTCGATAATACCATGTCGATATTAGTCAATGATATCTGTTCATTTTAAAGTATAAATGTTAGGAAATGTCTGGTATGCACAAACAGTTTCAAAACATTTTAGGTAAATCATAATATCAAAGGTCAAAGGTCAAAAGAGTGAGAAAAATGTTGCAATAATATCACCTGCTTCTAATAATCATTATTGTTTAAAATTATCTGTTTTGTCATGTTAGCAACAGATCTGTGATTATTTACTGTATATTTGTCAGACGATGTCATGAAATAGAAAATAAGTCAAGGTCAAACATGGTTATAAGGTCAGGGGTCATTTTTACATAAAAGATCAAAGTAGTAGTAATATAACTCGTTACTATGTTCAAAATCAGCTTGTTGTTACAATGCACTATTAGCAATTTATTTTAATGTATACATGTCACGCAAGGGCAGCAATGTAGGTCTTAAGTCAAAGCCAAACCTATCATCAAAGGTCAAGGGTCAAATTTGTCTGAAATAAGCAAAATCAGCATTTTTACAATGATATTTCCTCAATTTTTAGGTGTTTTTTTTTCAAAACTAGTGACTGATCATTATTTGTTTAAAGGTATATATAACAGATGATATCATTCTTTCTTAATCATGAAAAATTAGACAAGGTCTTACCTGAGATTAAAAGTCAAAGGTGAGGGTCTTCAAGGAACTCACAGTATAAAAAACTGGCTGGAACAAGTGGGGGAGCCAATGGAAAGATCCTACGGCAAGCGTACACAGACAACGTTCGACCAACTACAGAGTACGCGTCCACCTCATGGGTAACAACTTCCTAAACCGGTAAAGATAAACAGGACAAGGTTTGAAATTCAGGCCTGTGGATAATTTTCTTACCAACGAAGACACCTCTAACAAAGAAATGGAAAAGACATTTAACTTTGAGCCATTAGAAACAAGACGAGAGTACAAAAGCCCATGTGCAGGCAGAGAAGGCAGAGAGACTACCATCACATCCACTCCATACAAAACTCGAGAGCAAAACCAAGTACGGACTGAAACGACAGAGTCTCAGTCATATCGTTAAAGAACTACAAAAAGGGAAAACAACAGCAATGGACGCAGAAGCAAGGCCGCTTGTACCCGATCAGTGGGTTCCTAGATATTGTGCTTCGAAGATCGGTTTGGAGGTGACAGGAGTAGAAGAAAATGGAAAACAACATCAGGCTCACCAACAATCTTTAACGCTAGAAATGATCAATGACTGCTATCCAGCACACTCTTGGATCCAAGCATATACCAATGGATCAGTGAAAAAAGCAGTTCAGAATGCTGAGTGTGGTGCCTACATCAAATATCAAGACAGCTTTGCTTTCACTCTCTCTAATCTAGTCGGCAAGAGATGCTCCAACTTCCGAGCCGAGATGCAAACCCTCACATCGGCCACACTCCAACTGTATCAGCGAGGAGAAAAGGGACAGAAGATTGTTTTCCTAACAGACTCCAAGTCAACTCTTCAGGCTCTCTCAGCAGGTCCATCAGACATCTTAATGAGACAGCTGATAAAAACATCAATCTCCTGTCTGAGAGCATAAATGTAGCATTTCAATGGATTTCTGCACATGTGAGCATAACCGGGCTTGAAGCTGCAGACAAACTTGCAAAAGAAGCAACTAAGCAAATACAGCCCTAATCTCCAATTTCTTACATAGAGAGTTGCTCAGAATCTACTGAAGAACAGACCGGAAGTACATAAATGGAGGCTACCTGCTCCATCATGACAGTCTACATAAGCTAATCAGGCACATCCAAACAACTATCCTCCATCTGTGCACTGGACACTATGGTCTGAGAAAACATATGAAGAAGCTGGGTGCTGCAGAGACAGCTAAAGGTCAGTGTGGATTAGAGGAACAAACACCATTCCAAATCCTGCAGAGCTGTTCCTATTTGGAAGAAGCACGCCAGAAAGTTGGCCCACAGACATCTCATTTGAGACCAAGCTGTGGGGAGATGCCAGCGATCTGCAGAATACAGTGCAATCCATTGCTGCATCTGACGTTAAAATATAAAACGGCCATGAGAAGCTTTAACGTAGTAAGTAAGTAAGTAAGTAAGTAAGTAAAGATCAACATTATAATGAATTAACATCAAGTTATAAAGACAAGATATTATTTTAACAAAGAAATAAGATAACAGTGCTAACTTCTGATTTTTTACCCAAAAATGACTTTTAGCCATTAACTTCAGGGCTGATCTATGGACTCATGTCTGATGATATCTCCATGACAAAACATTTATAAACAATGAAAAGTATTGCAAAAATGCTATTTTTGCGATCTTTTACACAAAGTTGACCTTTAGCCTTTGATCTAAGCTTTATCAACCACTGTTTTTGAAATTAGATCTGCATTGCTGATATTGCCTTACAATTATTCATAACAAAAAATATTTTCAATGAAAGAAATGACAAGTAAAATCTTAACGGAGAAAAAAAGGAATAAATATGCTATATATTGAATTTTTACATGAAAATGACCTTTGACCTTTAATGTCAGGTTTCATCTTGAACCATTTATTTTTCATTATCATTTCAACAGTGATATTGTCTGTTTTAAATATTTTAAGATGAATAATGATCAGTTTTACTAGGGACAAAATACCCTAAAACAATAAAGAAAAATCATTGCAAAAATGCTGTTTTGCAAAATTTTCAACAAATTGGACCTTTGACCTTAAATAATAGGTTTTCTTCTGACCTATTGGGATAAGACCTACATTGTTGACATTGCTAGACATGTGTACATCAAAGTAAATTGGTAACAATGACTAATAACAAGCTATGTTTGAACAAAATAATTAGTAAGTATGCTGCATTTTGTGCTTTTTTTTTGTACAAAAATGACCCCTTACCTTCAATACCAGGGTTGACCTTGACATATTTTCTCTTCGATAACATCGCCTGACATATATACAGTAAAATGAACAACGATCAGTAACAAACATTACAAAACAAATACTGTTAAACAATAATAATTATTACAAACAGGTGATACTATTGCAACATTTTACACCCTTTTTTGACCTTTGACCTTTGATATTATGGTTGACCTTGAATATCACATTTGAATTTGACTCATTTTAGTTTTAAGACCTAAATTCCTGCCCTTGCTTGACATGTATACATTAAAATAATTTGCTAACAGTGAATTGTAAGAAAAAACTCTTTTTGAACATAGTAATGGGTAAGATTACTATTACTTTGATTTTTTTATGTAAAAATGACCCTTGACCTTTAAACCAGGTTTGACCTTGACTTATTTTCTATTTCATGACATCGGTTGACAAATATATAGTTAAACAAACAAGTGTTGCTAACATGACAAAACAAATACTTTTAAACAATAATTATTAAAAACAGGTGATATTATTGCAACATTTTACCCATTCTTTTGACCTTTAACCTTTGATATTATGGTTAACCATGAATGTTTCGAAATTGTATGTGCATACCAGACATTGCAAAACATTTATACATTAAAATGAACAGATATCATTGACTAATATCGACAAGGTATTATCAAAAAAGAGAAAAGTTAAAGAGCTATTTTTTATTCCTTTACTTGAAAATGACCCTTGACCCTTAATATCACATTTGAACTTGACTCATTCCAGACTATATTTTATTGCTGACATTGTGGGACATATATACATCAAACTAAATCACAAGCAATTGCTTACAATTACAAAGGTTTCGGTTATTTTTCTAAAAGGAAGCTCTTTATGCATTTTTTTCACACAAATTTGACCTTTGACCTCTGATATTAGCTTTATCCTTGGTGGTTTTGGGGTTACATTTTCACTGCTGACATTGCCTAACATACAATCATTAAAATCAATTTACTTCAGCGACTAATAATGTGAGGACGTATTAAACAGATTAGAAAAGCTAATGGTAACAATTTTAACAATTGCGCATGAAAATGACTTTTGACCTTAAATTATCAGGGCTGACCTTGACCTTTTGCAATGATATTTATATTTCTGTGTTTTACTGATATATACACATTAAATAGATAAAGATGAGTCGCTTATGATAACAAACTATTTTCTGAGATTAAAAATAAGTTTCAAATATGCCAAATTTTGTGATTTTCTTATGAATTTGACCTTTGACCTTGAATATCAAGTTCCCCCTTCATTCCATTTTGATGAATTTCTTACTGCTGTCATTGCTTGGCATATATACATGTACTGACAATGCAATTGTTACTGTAACTAAACAGTGAAAATACTGGCAGACGTAAATTTTACCCTACCCCCTAATATTTTTACAACTGAGTATTACCTCCCCTATCACAAACATAAGTGAACAAAATATAGATAGGCACGGCTTTGACACTTAAGAAATGGGTTTTCATGGAGGATATGAAATATTGTTTCCAAAAATATATAAACTTCTTTTGGCCTCAATTGTTGCAATAAAAGTCCGTGAGCTCTCGGACCATATGAGGTAGCCCAGTGGTTTTATTACCTATGACGTTCCTCGTCGTTAGAAATTATTCATATTTCAGTATATTGTTGAAGAGGCATCCTTCTTTGGATTTTAAATGAAAATCGGTTGTTAGGAAGTCCCAAGTTTTATGACCTGTGACGCCCATAACAATAAGATGGTGTTCAAATTTCAGTATAATATTGAAATATAGTCATTCCCCTGGAGGTCTGGGTGATTTTTGTCACTTTTCAACAGCTTTTAAGTAACACGTATTGAGCAATTATTATACCCCTTTATAACAGTCAAAGCCATTGCACAATATGTTAACTAAGTTTCTCTTACGATACCCGTCACGATTTATATATAAAGTTGTAATGTGTTTTTAAAGAAACCAGGGAAGCCAGGACCAATATATCCCGCCGATGCCATTTGAAAAAAAGGGGCCATAACTTCAAAACGGGTTCAGCAAATCCAAGATTTGTTTCTTCCTCCACAACTAAGCATTAATAGTAGTAAAGTAGTAATCCCTGAAAGGTTGAATCGATTGAGTCCTATAATTAATGAATAATGAATGAGGAGTTGCGATCACAAAAAATTGCACTATATATATATATATATATATATATATATATATATATATATATATATATATATATATATATATATATATATATATATATATATATATATAGGAAAAAGTTACAAAGGGCCATAACTCCCGAACAGGTGGAGCAAATCCAATATTTCTTTCTTCCTGCACAACTAAGCATCAGTAGCATAGTAATCCCTGAAAGTTTGAATCAGTTCCGTCCAATAATGAATGAGGAGTTGCGATCACAAATATTTTGCACGGACGCATGCACGGACGCACGCACGGACGGGTGCCATTACCATATTCTCCTCCGATGCCTATCGGAGGGGGATAATTATGTTGTAAGTGTACCTTAGATGGGTAAGCGTTAGGGTTTGGGTTAGGGGGTCGTTATTCTATGGGGGTCACAATTCTATGTGAGGGTCATTTTTTATGTGTGGTGGAGTCATAATATTATGACCGGGGAGTCATTATTCTATTCTATACAAAATAATGACCTGGGGTCATTATTCTATGGGGGTCAGTTTACAACGTTACACCGGCCAGCCGTGCTAAAATACGTAAACTATAACTCCTTCCCTATGTGTCGTATTCCCTTGTAAGAGCAACTTCCCTTTACACAATATATCTTTTTCGCGGTTTGAAAAGATGTGACGCTGTTATAAATAAAATCTTTTTCTTAATTTGTTAACTAACTTATTGTTTGGTCCATCAAACTAAAGTTATTCTGGAAGGGTTATAGATTCATCTGCTAACACTTACTTCATGTTTTTGGGGGTTTTTTGGGAGGTTTTTGTAAATTTCAAACAAACAAAAATATGGTCATAGCCCTTATGGCTACAAAAAGACAAAGCTCACTAATTTAACTAAAGTGAATAAAATGTCTGACCCAATATCATTTTTGTTTAGACTATAGTTAAAACTATATTATTTCCGTGGATTTTACTGTTTCACACAGTTTGAAAATTTTACATGTAAATGGATTTAAAAATCCAAATGGAATAAATATACATTTGTGGCAACGTTAAATGTCGCAACGCCGTAAAATGTCGCAACTACCGTTAAATGTCGCAAGGTTGACGTTAAATGTCGCAACCACCGCTAAATGTCGCAAAATCGTCTGCCGCTAAATGTCGCACCTTTAACGTTAAATGTCGCAAAAATTTGCCCACCGTTATATGTCGCAACACCAACGCTAAATGTCGCAATTCCTATTTGACACTATAACTATCAATTCCTTGTGTATATTTACTTTTTTGAGGGAAGAAAAATTAGCAGGTTTATGTAATACAAATAATTATCCTAATGATAAGTGCTGCTACGTATAGCAACAAGAGGGCCTTGTTGGCCCTAGATCGTTCACCTGAGTTCCACATCTTGCTTGAACAGTCACGCAAGAAAAATATTTGTGAAAATATTTTGTAATAGGGACAATATTTTATGACAGAAATATTCCGAGGTTTCTTCTAACTAAATACGATTTGGTAATAGTGTTGTATGTTTGTGGGGGTTGGGTATGGGTTGGGAACAGGATGAATAACGACACGGAAATCTAAGACACAAACACACAGCACCAAGACAATTAATAGAAAATATAAGATATTTACATGTTTGAAGGGGTGGTGGGGGCGGAGGGAGAGGGGGTTATGTGTGGGTAGGCGGAAAAGTAGGATAATGAGGGGAATGAGACAAAAACAAACAATTTTAAGAGACTAAAAGTAAAATATATCAAAATTCCCGCTTTATCTGAAAGAATGTACAGAGGGTCACATAGGATCTTTCTCCGCCATTGAAGCTTGATAGTCACCTTATGGCTTTAAATGTAAACCTCCAAACAAAGAAATAGAACCCATGGCTGATTAATAGAAAATCTTTGTGTCGCGTAGTTGAATATCCTGTTGTGTAACAGGCCTGGATTGTTGCCCGAGCCGATTCCTCCACACAAACCCCACCGTTGTTGGCTTACTAGTGACTTATACTCATCAAAGTTGCACCCAACTATTTTGGAAATAATATCTTCTCAAAATGTAGACACAAAACGCGCCAGAGGCGAGCATTTTATACTTATATTTCAAAATTACCCAGGGGGAAGAACCCTTGACCCCTTAAAATTGGGGGAGTGCCCCTCCAGTACCTTAAAATTAAGAACTGAATGCACCAGAGGCAACCAGTTTATACCTGTTTTTCAAACTTTCCCGGGGAGAGACACTGAGCCCTCGAAAATGACAGGGATAACCCCTCCCATACATCGAAATTTTGAACAAAAAATGCAATAAAAGTCCAGCATTCCATACCTGTATTTCAAACTTGTCAATGGGAAAAGACCCAAACCACCTAAAATAAGGGGAGTGCCCCACTAGTACGTACCTAAAAAATAGACAAAAGTGCACCACAGGCCAAAATTTCATACCTGTATATAAAAAACTTTCCCACAGATACGGACAGAGGAACCCCGTACCTACTGCACGTCACCGGTGACGCTTTAGTTTTAAACTTGTGCCCCCCACCCCCGCATCCTCAAACAACAAGTCTGACCCCCGGCTTGTTGCGGAATGAAATTCAGGTCGACTAAAGACATGCGATACAACGCACGACAATACGGAGCGTGAGCGAGCTTAATGTCTCATCAGCTAAACAGGACTCCATAGAATTACATAGTTCAGATCTGAAGTAAATCTAGTACTGTGGCGAGTGCCACGTTAGTGGTCAAACCTACAGATATTAAATATATAACATATGTATGGTGCGGAACCAATGAAAAGCAAACGTGCAGATTAGAGTGAAAGGTCACTTCTGCCCTTCCAAAGTCAAGCATGCATTACCCAGTCTTATCTCTAAGTTATAAAGACTGTTTAACTTACCTTATTTTGCAGTGCGACATTTAGCGTTGGTGTTGCGACATATAACGGTGGGCAAATTTTTGCGACATTTAACGTTAAAGGTGCGACATTTAGCGGCAGACGATTTTGCGACATTTAGCGGTGGTTGCGACATTTAACGTCAACCTTGCGACATTTAACGGTGGTTGCGACATTTAGCGGCGTTGCGACATTTAATTTTGGTTTTCACTTTTTCGGTTATCTTTAATTGTCAGATATACATTTTATTTCTAACTTTGTACTGTTTCTAAATATATGCTTAGATCGAGCCCTGAAGTCAGTCAAAATTGTTTATCCCAACTTGCCAAATAGCTTAAAAGGAAACTTTAAGTAATCATGGATTTTCTGTTATTTTACATTAATTAACCGCTCCGTCGGGATTTCGTGCAAATACTTTTGTTACAGCCTAATTTCTAAACAGTTCTAATATTTCAATGCCCAAGTACTAACTTCTGTGCGTGTAAAACTATTTCTCATATTAATAAATGTTTCACTGTACAGTTTTTTCTCAATGTTATTCATTGTTTGCATTTGCCTTTTTGAAATTTGATGCCTGAGATTTCTGTCGGCCTATCATTAGCAACGCAAATGAATCTTTTCTGTCTGTTGTCAGCTAAATAATACCAAATAAAAGCTATTAACTGAAACTTGAATCTGCATACTCTATTTTTCAAGTTAAATTTAAATTATTAGTTTAAAAGAAGTACAAGTTTAAATAAATTCAGTTTAACTCTGCTTGCACTAATTTACTACAGAAGTGTATTTTGATAAAGAGCTTTAAAAGCTGTAACCGACACCAGTAAAAGAGGGGTTGATTTTTATTCAAATTAAAACTTTAGACTGAAAAAAATAATGATGGGTTCCTTCAAGATACCCCTCCAAAATAAATAAATCTCTATTTTTTCAGTCTGAAATTTGTATTTCAATTTTAAGGAGGTGTAGATGGCAAGTTGTTCGAAAATTTTATCATTTTCAGTTTACAGCCCGTTAGATATTTAAGTGTGACTTTGTCATTAGATATACATGTATATTACATACTTATTCCAAGTTTTACTTCAAACACTCACTATATAATCTGGAGTGTGTGTGTTGGGGGGGTGTGTATAATCAGCGTAACTTTCTTTAAATTTACTTCCCTCGCCGAAAAGAGACGGGAATATGGTAATAGTCTCCACCCATCCGTCCGTCCGTGACACCTTTTGTGAGGTGCATAACCCCTGTTTAAGAGATTTTGTTAAAACTTTAAACAATGACAGAAGCTATTGAAAGGGAACCATATATCTATGTTGTTTTCTTTTTTAATTTTCTCCCTTTTTATTCTTAACCCCAAATTATGAACTGAAATCATAACTACTGCATACATACGGTACACCGTATTTCTTGATAACACTCAGATATTTTCATAGTAATACGCATACAATTCATTATTTCAAAATATTTCCTCTTCTTGGCCACCTTTTACAAGACACATTTGGTTTGGCAGCAGGGGTAGGAGTTGGGGGTATGACAATGTCCGACATGGATTTTGTTTCGATCAGAAACTGGTCATAAATGCTTCAGGCCCGAACAATAATTGTTATATTAGAATTATGTTATATTAGAAACGAAACAATATTTACAAAGATTACAAGTTTAACGCACAATGAAAATTCTACACTGAGTGTTAAAAAGTGAGGATTTGTTGACTTGGACACTTTCGCTGACCCCTTTCCCTTCTCCACCGTAACACCTCCTCTCCCTCCTCCATCAAAATCTTGGGTGAATTTAGAAAGATACCATACTATAGTAATATCTGTAGGTGGGACAACAACCAAATA
>NW_026461593.1:0-73487 GCF_021730395.1 Mercenaria mercenaria | reverse complement strand
TGAAATATTAAACTCAGTTATAAGTTAATTGGAATTCTCGCTAATAATCAAAACATCGTACAACAGAAAAGGTGGTAAGACCTGTATGATAGCCAGCTTACAGTTGTTATTAAAATGAATAGTAATATTATCTTGCACGCGAGTATTATCAGATTGGTAGATAAATGCATACTGGAGTTCAAATTACCTCAGTAGTCTTTAGTCACTTGCTTTTATGGTAAAACTTGAGTTACATAGAATTTGTGGCCGAATAGGACAGTGACCAATACGTCACTAGTTATAAAAGATGACATGCAAAAGTAAAACTATTGAAAACTTTAAGTTTTATACGCTCAACTTGCATTTAAATAATTCAAGCGGAAGCTATGGCATGTGCTATACAGAAAGATACAAGTATTCAGTGTATAGAACTACCATCACAAAAAAGATCTTCCCTAGAAGCGCAAATCAGTCAATTTGTCAATGACACATTTGAAAAAAAAAACGAACAGTCTTTACCATACATTTTTCATTAATTTTCGCAATTTATCCAAAAAAAAGCGTCAGGAGCAAAATTAGATAAAGAAAAAAAACTACCGGGTTGTTATCAGGTAAGATAAAGAATACAAAACGGATTATAAAGATATGAACTGAACCAAAAATTTTGTTAAAACATTTGGAAATACGATTCGGCTTAAGCACAAACATGGCAGCTTAAGTGTAAAGAAAGATAAGAAATCTATAAACTTCACTGACTTTCAAAAAGCAGAAAGATGTTCCACAAATACATAATTTCAAGCAAAATTAACATGCAACAGAATGTAAATGGGAAGCAATATTTCACACAAGCTTACCATGAGAAAAATATGGACTGTTATTTATAAATCATATGCTTGTAAAGCAAAGCAATATCAATTTCATTGGAAGTTTCTCGATAGCGCTGTTTTACAGAACACAAGTTGAATTTAATGAAATATCAAATGACCATGGATCACTTGTAAGGAAATAAAAAAAGACACGTTAAGGCAATTTTTGAGAATGTAAACAAAAAGTCATGCTGAATCAATATGAGCATATATTTCCGGTGAAAAGCAATATCGCCGATTAATCATTTGAGAAGAAAGTACAAAGCAATGACAAAACAGCTTTATCATACGAGTTTGTATAAACACTTAAATACTATTACATTACAAACAAAGTGGCATATCTGGAAAATCAGAAATGCCACAAAACATGAAAAAATACACCTGAACGAAAATTATGCATATATGTTTATCAAAAATTCTATGTTCAGCCAGTTTTTTTATGAAAAACTGACAAATCTTTACTTTCTGTGTTAAAATAAAATGTCATTAACTTTCAAACGTACACTAGTCACTATATCATCAAATGCATTTTCGCTTCGAGTAAGAGTTATACAAATGTGACTAACAAAAGTAATTTTTAATATACAGTCGAGTCCACTTAATACGAACTCGCTTGATATGTATTGTTTTACTACTTTGCTGACGTAATTATTATAGTATGTTATATTCTCAGAATGTATAAGAAATAAACAGGTTTAGCTCCTACTTAGTATCTAAACTGGGGATAACAATATATCGACACGTCACTCTTCATTTTTTTTTTTGTTTCAATTTCTGTTTTAAATGTAGATTAAAATCCATGCGAAACTAAATGTGTGAAGGTTTTAAGACACTAATTATGAAATATTGAAACATACATATAAGCACTTTGTACACATGTATGAAATTATGCCTTCTTTCAAAAGTTTCAACTGAGAAAAGCTGCAGGATATAACCACAGGTTACATTATGATAACTCAGTTGGGCGAGTTACAGCACATGAACAGCTATCGTGTACACTCATACCTTTAACGAAGACTAAAATGTATAAATTGTCTTACGATAAAACAAAAACAGAAAACCAAACAACACAGTCTAAACATCAAAGGAGGGATTGTGTCCGTCTTAGTTAAATTTAGCATGGGGGAGTGTGAGAGACTTTATGTGTGTGCGTGTGTGTGTGTGTTTTGGGGGGTATTTGGGGGGAGGGTGGGCAGGGGTATATCAGTTGGAATAAATCTGTAAGTTTTTGAATTTTTAACAGTCCATACTTAAACTTCTCTTAATAAGACTAAAGCAATGCCCATACAAACATAAGCTTTTAAATTGATAGAAAATATTAATTTCTCATTTTTCTTTAACCTAAATTTGTCGAGATGAAATATTGATAATGATGAAAAATAATTTATTGCCTCTTCATTACGAATCCATCCTTAATTATCTTTTTCAATGCGCATTCGTCGAAGTATCTCATTTTGAGCTAGGCAGTTGTGGATGTGCAAAGATTTATACATTTTTCCTTTGTCCTGCAGTGGTAATACAGACTCTTATCTCGCCTCCTACAAGATTCTGGCATTTCTATTGGTCAACAGACGTCACGTGGAGACAAGATATATTCCATATCCTGCTAGTACATTACAGATATGAATTTTGATTAAAAACAAGATGGCTGTCGCATCGCTAGGGTAAATAAAACAAGGCAAATTTTAAGCCCAAACTGTAGATATAATTTTCGAGATAAAAAGATTTAGTGTTTTCTTACCGCTCTCATTTTTCCTATCTAATTTAGGTTCGTGAATTTAGTGGAAATTATATAGAAGAACATTAACTCTGTATGGCACGGCCGCGATTGACAGGTTGAAATGTTGTTTTAGTTAAATCATCGAAAAGCAAAGGAATTGACACATTTGAAAAACAGCAGTTTGTTGTAAGATCATTTAATCTACCTGCAAGATAAAGGAATTAACATGAAATCGGACTAAACCCGAAGTTTAAAGACATTTCTGACATTGTGTAATCTGATGATTTTTCGAAAGGATGGAACGTAAAGGTTTTTCAAAGCCAGTTCATAAACTGTATAAATGAGCTTCTGTGATTTGTGATTCCGTCAAAATACAGACCATTTTGCATTTAATGGCTGGTGATAATCAACTATAATCTGATAATCAAAGCATGAAAACCAGAGAAGATTTAAGGATTCCAGTCTGCACTGTAAAGTAGCTTTATTAATACAAAAATTGTGTCAATCAGTACAGCGAGGATGTAAAAGGTAGTCGGCAAGATAAAATCGTTACACTGCTTGTTGGTGACAGGAAACGGGATATACGCTGTCTCGAAAATCCATATCAGGCTCGATGGATTTCATCGACAGCGTATATCCCGTATCCTGTCACCAACAAGTAGTGTAACTAATAATATTGATCAAATATATTGAAACCTGATATAACTTTAACATTGTTTATATTGTGTGGTCATATCTTTTTGCCCTACATAGAGTGCGCATTCACGAATTTAACTTCCGTTGCGGTTGTAGAGGATCGCATCAAGTGTATATCCATCTACTTCCCAAATACATAGTAGGTAATATTTATACCATTCGTTTAGGAAAACGAGGCAGATGAGCTTTTCCACATAAACACATTAATGATTTATTCATTTTTTTATTAACCTGCTGACGGCAAGTGATTCTGTCTTTGCAACCACTGCAGACCAAGATCAGCCTGCAAGGACTTGCACATGCCTTAAGCTTTAACTGAATTTTCATGTTAACATAAAAAATGCAAAAGCGTTACTTCATATGATAACGCAGGTTGTCACCTTGATCTTAACATTTGATTTTTGGACAGGACATATCATATTTACTCTACACACAAGGTTTTAAACTACATTTTATAACTACAGCAATGAAAGAATCAAGACTGACCGCCATATTAACTGTTATCATAAATGATCTTGATTTTTGAACAGGACATATCATATTTACTCTACACACAATGTTTTTAACTTCATTTTATAACTACAGTAATGAAAGAATCAAGACTGGCCGCCATATGAACTGTTAACATAAATGATCTGAACGGGGCGACAGTCACCAGCTGTAATATCGGTATGCGGAAAATTGCATGACTGTATGTAAACTTTAAGGTCTTTAAGTGCCTTGTGGCGGCTGTAAAAAGTCTCCATGTACTTGGATTCAGTGTTGTTATATTTTCTGGTCCTTTGGGATCATGGAGTCCATTCAACATATGTGTAATAGAGCTCCGCTTAAGCCGGTGCTAGGGGGCGTGAGTGGTGTTGCACATATCATTACCTCTCATGAACAGACTCAATCAAACCGAGTTTGCATTCTTTGCTTCCAAGGATCTTTTTACAGATTTTATTTGTCATGAGTGATTAATGACACTTAACATTGTACTTTATGTTTATGTCATAGTTTAATAACCATTTTCTTCGTTATGACTATGTGTGACAGCTTAAAAGCTGCAATTATCGTGATATATACATGCTGACTCACAATAACGAGGGATATCAACTAAATTATACATGTCACATTCTAGATATGCATGAGTTCGTTTGTATCAAACGGTATAACAAGTTACTGTTATTTGAAATAAATTATGAAAATAAGGAGAGCGCAAAAGTTTATACATAATACATAATTATAAATGTCAAATGTCAATATAATGATGTTTCCATGTGTCAGGTATCAGTTAATAGGAAAAGACCAAGGATTTGTTTGGACTTTGCTCTGTTTCAGCCACATTATTATCTCTAGAGCAAGTATGATAATCATTGCTTACATTTTATCCAATTATTCAAAACAATTAAAATGGCATATAGCAAATTGTCTTTCATGTTTTCAATGTAAAAATATTTATAGTTTACCAAATTCACACATGATTACTAACGGTCCATTGCATGCATACCAACTCAGCGTGTTGTCGTTTTCGTGCCTAACACAGTTGCTGTCTTTTTTGCTGTTTCCTAAAGTATTGGTAATGCTTGATACTGAAATGTGAAAATTGTCTGCTTTACGTATATATTACCAGATGGTTGTGAAAGTACCAATTATACACTCTATCTGTTTACTTGATGACAATATTTTTGATGTGTCATTTAATATCCTCGAAACAAAACTGAAACTTTGTTTGTTTTCCTTGTTTGCAGTCTGTCCTTCGAAATAACCTTTTCATAGTTTTTCAATATTGTAGTCGACATTTTCGCATATGGAATAAGTACTAAGTTGAAGGTATTATTGAAATCTCAAGTAATGTAAATATACATATTTCGACTACATTTCTCAAATAAAATGTATAGAACATTTTGCTTAATTTTAGAAATTAATAAAGACATCTGGGCAAGTCAATTCAGTCTTATTTCATGAAATTATTTGGAATCGGTAAACATATATATTTTTATTACACAAAATAGGAAGATTCTTTTCCAACACAACACACTTCTAACATATGCAATTTAACAATTAATACAAACGAAGTATACAGAAATGAAACAACTTGCTGGCCGGCAATTTTGGTTTTCCTTTCCTTTATGGAAAACTTATGAATGCATAATACACACAATATGAATAGAACATGTTGCAATCATGTCCGTTTACACCGAATTTATCAAACGAGCTTAAGCTCTGCCGAGGACTTTATGCTTTTTAATCAACGTGTCTAATAAATTCAACATAAAAAGACACACATGTAAAATTAGGTTGAAATACATTTACAATGAACAGAATATTGTGGTCAAAATTGCATTGCTATTTTATTTTTTATAAAATATTTGTCAAGACAAAACATCATAATGCTTACTTTGTGCAAATGCTTTTAAAAAATTTACCAGATATGCATTTAAATACAAATCGCATTTACTTGTTTTATCGTGTGCAAACGTTTATCTCAAATGCATTCCAGTAATTGAAACACACGGTGTTTTTTTTTTAATTATAAACCAGACAATACAAAGAACAGTGAGAAAAAAATACCGTTTGGATTTATCCTGTACAATGACAAATGGAACTTTCCGCCGCACGCTATGTTAATGGAAGGGGCTGGGCATGATAAATTACACGATGATTCGCTTATCGGATCTGGTTCCATGGCGTCTAAGCAGAAACACTGAAAGACAAATGCAATGTGTTCGTTCGCTAGTTGAAAATTACCTGATTATTGAAAATAATCTGATCATTTATACGAAATAAGAAGCAAGCATTTATTTGTCACACAGCACAACGAACTCCAAGCTGAATGAGACGTAATGGAATCGTAGGGGAGTTTTGTTGTTGTTTTTATTGTTGTTTTGGTGATTTTTTGTTAACATACAAATGTATATAAATTCAGGTAATGTTTTTACAATGCGCGATTATAGCATAACAGAAGTGTTGAGAATATGACATAATAAAAGGTATAATTAAGCCGCTTAAGTATCTTCAATAAACTCAATTACAAGAGATGTGTTCTAATAGTGTGTATTACATTGCCCAACGCAGCGGAGCGTTATTTTGAGCGTTAGACGAATGCGTTTACTATTATATTCTAAAATGTTACAAAAATATGTATATATAAGTATTACCCTCCCTATCTTTTAGTCAATATTTTTGTACCGACTTCTTTTCCGCAAGTCAGAAATAGCAATTGGCTCAGGGAGAAATTTAATTTAAATATGTATTGTGTTTCATGGATTTGTACACTTGTTTTGTTTTTTACAATCCTGAAAATAAATTGAATAGGAAAAATACTGAAAATTAGGCGCTTCTTTTTTGTGAAATTTTTGAAAAAGTTTTCCTCTGAATTTTTGCAGTGTAATACTTCCATTCTAAATAATTTTTAGAAAAAAATAACAAAACATAAAATTATGCGGCCAATAAAATAAATTAGTGCAAACACACGAGTATGGTTGTATAGAAATGAAATTTTTTTAAAATTGATTTATTCTTAATACAAAAACTGTGCCCCTGAAAATATAAATTAAATGTTTACCAAAATATTCAAGCAATCATCGCTCTGTTTGTACCTAGCCACAAATCATCGTGTGTGTTTTGTTAGCTTCTAGTGCTTTGATATCTATAGAAAAATCGTCATATTCATTATCTGGTTGTGGTTGCATTCTTCTACATGTTTGGTTTTGGAATTCTTCTCGTCGGTGTATTTATTGATTATAGTTTATTTAGAATTCTCTAAACAAGATAACATGAGTTATTGTTCACTACACAAAGTCAAAATACCACCCACCAGAGCTTGTGTTCTATTTTACTATAATAAATCTGTTTAGAGATTAAGAAAGAAACAATGAGCGGTTTTTTTGTTATTTTTAAATGAGAACTAGTTAATTAAAGTATATATCACTTTTGTAACTGTAGTAGTTTTTATTATGTAGCAAATATGAGGATATAAATATCCTAAAGTATTATCAAAATAATTCTAATAATGTTGTGGAGATGATTTATGGTCGTATGTTTGGAGACCAGCACTTTTTTTTAAGATAATATCATCTTACGAACGCCTATAAAAAGTATGTCGTTATGGGTGAGTGCGGTGCGTGGTGGTTCAAGAACTTTCATTTGTCCAACAGATTTTCATCAAAGTTGATCTGTTTATTGACTTGTTAAAATAAAAGCAGTTATGCGTCTATGATTCTTCAATTGCACCCTTTTCAATCCTTAAAATTATTAACTTTTTTATTTGTTGTGAGAGGCCTACACCTTTAACAACTAATGAAAGGATTTCAGCTTACTTACAACCATTATGTTTATTTCTTGCATACCAGACGGCGGGGATTTCCGGTTAATTTTTACCGGTGCTTTGCCTGGGGGGAAATAAAAACAATCCATCTAACACCCCGGGGGTGTGGTAAGAGGGACTCTTTGTGCTGCCTGTGTTGTTAAATGACGAACTACATTAGATTTAGAAGATTTATGTTAATAATTTATATTTTTATTTAAAACAGATATAAAAATCAAAATTACGAATGAAATGAAAGTTCAGTTTGGGTTCCTGATGGATAGTATATTTCTCGATTCAAAATTACGTTATTTTATCAAAAATTCATACGTTACGCGCTGCACTGATAAAAACAAAACGGGAACTAAACATTGTTATTGTTTTTGGGCAAAACGTCATGACGTTATTTCCTTGTTACGGACCGTTGGTTTCGCACAACTTTTTTAAATATCTGCCTAATAAGAAAATAGTTCTTAAAAAAGAAAAGCCGTTCGATATTGATTTTATTTTTAATTATATTTCTTGTGGAATCAGTATGCAAGGGAAGGAAAAAGATTCTGTCACTGGTTACATGTTGCAGTTTGGTAAAATTCCGGCTCTGGGTTAACTGTTTTAGGCCTAAAACAGTTACCCGCACGAGCGAGGCCGGGAGATATTTCATGTAACTACAACCAGTGGAAGAAGAGATGGGTGAAAAATTTATAATCTCGTTTTTTAGGACAAAAGTATTCTCGCGGGGTCCCCCGGCCCTCTTGCTTTCTGTCAGATAATTTGTTTTTTATCTGTATTGAATAGCGTGATTACATAAGCAAGGATAGTGCATGATTTCAATTGCTTCTGTTTATTGCTACAATTATAGACCTGACTTGTTGTCGGGTCATTTTACGGACGATCTTGGTATTAATAATTACATAATTTACAGTATTTTAGCTCGATCCCAGCATTCATTCTTTATGTTATATGCAACTGTAAAACGGGAACCAACTATTTGTTTAGAGGAGCAACGTACTGGTTATATAAGATATAATGTTCGAATTGGGAACTATCAGTAAACAAGTTCTGTAAATAGCACAAATCAAAGCACACTTCTGATAATATTACATATTTGCTTGGGGTAGAGGATTTAGAGATTTTTTAGATTTTTTAGTAGAGAGATGGTTTGGGTTTTAGAGGTTATTTTTTTATAAGGGGGGTAGAGGAGTTAGAGATTATAGTATAGTCTAGAGAATAGTTAGACGGATGATGACAGTTGAATGAAGTCATTTTGTATCAGCAATTTGATGTAATCACATCGAGCATTTCGTTCAACTTCTAAATTTATCCCAGTATCTTGATTATTTTTTTTTTTATTAATTTTAAAGGGTTATTGTGGCGGATATATATAATATTAAATTATACTATAAAGAGGGACGGTTGAGACTTAATTTAAGAAGAGAGGTTGCATCATTGTAACTAGGTATTCGAGCTCTTTATGGCCTGCTCGTGCCATAAAGAAAGACGATTAAACTGTTACGGAAAAAACAGACCGGATTGCAATACAGGCTGCCTGAGCATCGAAAAATGCTGAGACAGAGACAAATGGTATGGCATTCTACTTGTGCTAGGAGGGTGCCAGCTAAACAAACCGGGTGGGCGAAAAAAGGAGTACAGCCAAGGCATTGGAGGGGGTCAGGGTTCTTACCTTTATGGTTAGTTTAATGCTATATGTTACAACATATATACGCTGAGTATCCAGGAATCAGGGCAATCATATTGAGTTGCAGTTTCTATTAAGAGGACATAGGCTAAACTAATCTATGCGATTCTGAGTATATAACTCATTGTTTTTGATTTCAATGACATTCGTCTTTCTGACGAGGATCCATCACAAAAGGATGCAGTTGTCAAGGATAGTAATAAGTAGTAAAGTTAAGTTGTTTTGTGGCCGCGAAGTCAAATCTAACCCCATTTGTCCTTTTTTTAACCCTTGGTCCGAACCGTCCAATGCCGGCCCCAAATTTAAAATCCAAGGTTTTATTTTTTTTAAACCAATTAAAAGTTTTTTTAATAAGTTAAATTAAAATACATATGATTTTATAGATGAGTTTACAGGAATTAATATATGGTTTTTGAAAGAAAGAAAAGGAAGATGATTACTGATAATATTAAACCCCCCATTATGTTTTATAACAAAAAATGGGGGTGAGAAGGGAAGAGGAAGAAAAATGTTATTAAAAAGCTACATGTTTTCATCTTGTGGGGAGGGGAAAAGATGAAATCATGTTTGTTTAAAAGTCACAGGAGTGGTTTGAAATTTAGATTTCAACAAGCCAATGTTACCTTTATTACTAAGGGAAAAAGGTTTTTTTAAACTTCAGGATATATAATTATTGTGGGTGCACCAGGGGGAAATCCCCTAGGAATAATGGGACCCCCTGACAATGAATGAACTGGATTGCAGTAGTATGTATGGACCATGATTTGTGCTAATGACCAGCGATTTATGTTTAAAAAAAGGAAAGGGTTGAGTGATAAGCAAAATGCTTTCCAATTTTTAATTAAACCTAAATCAAAAAACATTTTTTGGAAGGGAGGAGAAAGAAAGGAGAGGAAGGAAAAAGATTTGCAATAAACATTTTAGTTGTGAAACCTAATATTTAAAACGAAAAATACACACTTGGTCTCGGACAAAAAACAAAAGTCACAAAAAAAAAACGGAAAAATAAAAAAAAGAAGAAAAAAAAAAAAAAAAAAAAAAAAAAGAAAAAGGGGGTTAGAAAAGGTATAGAGTGTGGGAAAAAGGAAAAAAAAAAAAAAAAAAAAAAAAAAGGGGTGGTAGAGTTTAACCCCCGGAATCACTGCCACCAAGCTACGCTGGAAGCAATATGAATGAAAATTAGCAAGAAAGGGATTACACAAACCAATTATTATTTATTTTAATTTTCATTAAAAGGAAAGAAAAAATTTAGGGAAACGAAGAGTGATAGTGCTGATATTGATGATACTTGGTCAGCTGAATTTTTTTAGTTGGAACATGCAAGCCTTTTTCATAATATAATATAAAGGAGGGTGTGGGTAGGGGGGTCAAAGAGTACTTGTAAACTGTTATTGATATATTTATAAATATGCTTGGGTTATTCATTAAAAGAATATAACTGCTGGAGATGGAGATGAAGAATTCTGTTACTGAAGCATTTTGGAAAAAAACTTATAATTTTAGTTTAGGCGGACGGATTAACCAGAGTTAAATTTTATGGTGGTAGTGAAGGGAAAAAAAAAAAAAAAAGAATTTAATTTTATAATTAAAAAGTTTGTTTTTTGATGAATTCATTTATGAATATAAAAATAAAAATTAAAATATGTATCATTAATATTTTAATGAAGGAGGAAAAGGCTTTTGTTGTAGGTTAGTAAATAGAAAGATTTATTCAGAAGGTTTTAAAAAAGAAAGGAATAATGTGGAAAATATTTTCAGCAAATAATACTTTATTCTTATTTAGATAAATTTGCAGGGAATAATATTATGGTCGATAATAAATATAACAAAACAAAACATTCTAGTTATAAAAATGGACACCAACGAAGCCCAGTTTTTTTTGTAAAAAAACTTTTTAAATAATAAAAGGTTACTAGTATAACTTTTAATTTATATGGGTGATTTAAAGATATTAAAGAGCAAAGCAAATTTAAAATTGTGTTGATTTCGAGGTTCGTTTTTTTTTAAGCAACTTAAAAAGACATTTTTGAAAAAAAAGGAATTATATACCACAAAGTGGGGACAGGAGGAAAGGAACAAAATTTATAATTACACTAAAAATTAATAATACAAATCCTGAGAACATACATATTAAAGATATTTTAAATGATTGAAATAAAATTCAGGTTCATATATGAAACAAGAACTTTTACCTACTACACAAAGAAGTTTTTTAGAAATTAGGTTAGGAAAAAGTTAAAATTAGACCGAGGACCTTATAAGAGGAAAAAAAAAACAAGCTTTAGTAATTTAAAATGGGAAAAGGTTTTATAGTTTGAAAGTTTTTTTTTATCGTGAAAAAATTTAAATGTTGGGGTACATTTTTAGCGATCTTGAAACAAATTCTCTAATTTTAGATAATTAAAAGTTTTTAATTATATTAAATGAGCAATATAGTTAATTTATCAATAAAATCTAATTTCTTAATTAATAATGGAAATTAGAAACAATAGAATCATTAATTATTTCACGTTAACTAAACTAGCTGCTGCTTACGAAAAAAGTTATTATTATAATTTTTATAAATTTTGTGGGAGGGAGTAAGTACCTGGGTTATATATATTTACAGCAGGTGGTCTTTGGTTTTGCTCAGCTGCATCATTAGCACTTGTTCCAGCCTATTCCTGTATTTGTAGCAGATGCTTTGCTGGTGCTGTTTTCATCAGTAATTACCATCTTTACTAACAGGACCTAAAACTTTGACGTTAAGAGAAAAATAGAAATTTATTTTTTTAAAAACACATCATCAAAATAAAAACCTTATAACAAAAGCACGGAAATTGGAAAAAAAAAAAAAAAAGTAACTGAAAAAGAAATAAATGGAAGATCCAAAATTTAAAGTATCCAGGATATTTTTTACAATTACTATTTAGAAATCAGGGGAAAGGAAAAAATTATCTATTCAACACCTTTTTGAAATGCACCATGAAGGAATTAAACTTAACGGATTAAATATAATTTTAAATAAAAAATTAATTAAATTTATAAAAGTAAAAAAAAGGAGAATAAAGGAGGAAGAGTTGAGGAGGAAGAGTTGTATATTTTAATTTAATTTAAGATTTTTCTATAAGGTATTGTATATAAAAAATGAGAGAAAAATTATTATATATATTAGGTTTTTTTTGAAAAGGGAAGAGGTTAATTATTGTCGGAAAAAAAAAAAAAAAAAAAAGGAAAAAAAAAAAAAAAAAAAAAAAAAGAAAAAAAAAATAAAGGACGGACCGGTTTTTTTTTAGATAGTATTTAAAGAATTTAATCCTAATTTAATATTATAATTCCAGAACAAATTCACGAATGGCAAAATGTTAAGGGATCCACGTGGCAACCGAAGGTTTCCAGCTTCGCAAAGTTATAATTCATATTAACCCTTTTGATGAACTTGGTGCCTCAAGAGAACTTCCAAATATTTATTTCCTTTTCCAGTTTAACAAGCCTTTAAAACAGTCTTATAAAAATGTTATCTTCTGCTAAAACAGTTTATGATGGTGTTTTCTGGCTTTGAACGTTGTTATTTTTTAACTAACATTAACGTTTTTTACAAACCAACATCACGACATAACGGTGTTTAATAAATGACCCCGAAATTGAGTGGATGAGGGGCAGTTGTAATTACAATCTTTTCTTAACTGATTCATATATAAAACCATTATGGAAAAAAAAAAAAAAAACCCATTGATGGATTTTGTTTTTTTATATTAAAACCGACCCAGAGACCAGAACCCCAGGAAAATCGTTTTTAAAAAAGACTTCAAAGAAAAAAAAGAAAACAGAAAAAACAGTAGGAAGAGGAGGAGAAAACAAAGTTGTGGTTAGGTTGGTTTTTTTTTTAGATATTATTTGGTTTTTTTTTTTTTCTTAGATAATTATTAGAAAAACTACAAAAATACAACGAAGAATGGTTTTTTTATTAACAGATATGTTTTCAGAAGAAGGTTTTATTTATATTAAAATTTTAAACAGTTTGACTAACATTTAGAAAAAAAATGACTCTTGCACTTTTAAATCTTTATTCAAAAGATTTATTATTATAGATAATCTAAACAAATTTACTCAAATCAAATATTTAATTTCATTTAGCGTGCTTTTTTTTTAAAGATTTTTTTTCTATAAGTATATTATATATAGCTTGGGTTTTAAATAGGAAAGGGGTAGATGATAGAATGATTTATGGTCAAAATTATCTAGGCACTTTAGGAGGAAAATAAGATTTTCCAGATGTGGAATATTCATATAAGGGAAAGTTCTTAAAGCGCAGAAAAATGTTATTAAATCAAAACTTGATCAAATAGTTTAGCGTGGAATATAAATCACCGTTATTGATAAATTTACCAAAATGTTTTATAGAGCCTATTTTCGTTATTTTAATTTAAATAGAACTTATATGAATGGGACTGTGGTTTGTCTATTAACTGAAGACAGAAAAAATTGATTGAGATTTAATTATTTGAAGAAAGATTATGTGTGAATTGTCCCAGACCAAATAATTATCGAGAAACAATCCTAAAAAAGTTATCTTGTTATACCGACTGTGATATTGATACTAATGAAAGAAAAAAAATTAACAATAGAAGCACTTACAAAGCATCTAATTAAAGATTTGGTATTATTGCTGGGTAATAAAAAATATGTTGTTTGTGAAAAAGGGGACAAAACGAGGGTAAATGTGGAATATCAAAAAAGTTTAATGGAAAAAAAAAAAAAAAAAAAAAAAAAAAAAAAAAAATAAAGAAAAAAAATAAAAAAAAAAAAAAAGATATATAAATTTAAATATTTTAATTTCTTCTTTAAAGATAATTTAAAACTTTATTTATTTTATTATTTTTTTTAATTAGTTTTTTTAATTATTTTTTTTTTAATCCTTTTTTTCCTTGAAGAGATTTTTTTTTCTAAATTATAATATATGAGATGGAAAATTCGGAGATCTTCAAACAATATATAAGAAAAAAATTTGAAATGATTAAAAATTACATTATGTAGACAAGATCCAAAAATCAATTATATTTAAACTATATAAACGCTCTTGAATGAAATACCTTTAACTCTGAACTTAAAAACTCTTTAAAAGGTTATAAAAATAATGTTGTTTAAAAATAACTTTTTGCCAAAAAAATGGAAATATAATTATAATTTAAATAATATATATAAAATAATTTATATAACAATTATTTTAATTATAAATATAAAAAACTGATACAATATATAAATCAGCTCTTATTTTCAATCAAAGGCTTTAGAAAGTTTTTTTTAGAAATTATTAACACAAACGAAAATAAAAAAACTTTACATCAAGCTTTTGATGAAATAATATATATAGAATGGGTAATTGGATTTCTGAAGAAGGAGGTGGCTGGCCCTTGGTCTGGGGAGAAAGGATGGAGAACTTGGGAGGGATAGGAGTCAAGTTATGCTCATTATATAAATAGAATATAAGTTATAGTCCCATTGCGCTTCTTCAAGTTATTTTTAGAATTACCCAAAACATTTACAAAATTCAATGATGAATAGGAATTTTTTTATTAATAAAAAATATAAAGGGGGGGGGGGGAATGATGATAATGAAATGTTTTTTAGAGATGGTGTCACAGTGTCATTTAGCTACAAATTTTCCTGTACAAAAACATTCTTGGAAAGGAAGAGTTTTTCAAATTTATTAAAAACATATAAAACGATCTTGATTATACTGATTTAAAAATTTCCTGTTTTACATTAATCATAATACCCCTAAAAATAGAAGAAGAGAAAGTTTTTAAAAAAACTGAAATATCATTATATATTTGGAAAATATGAAGGGAAAAAAAATAAAGAAAGTTAAGGGAAAATAAGTATTTATTTCCTTTGTACATCTCAAAATATCAATACCGAAGAACACTTGTGACATGTTGCTAATTACATAATGTGTGAATAAAAAATGATATAAAAATATAAATGAATAAAATAACTGATGATGACTGTAAGCCTCCAAGAACTGTAGTCAACATTATTTTGAATAATTTTTTAATTATTTTATATATATTTTAATAAGACCCTCTTTTAACAGAAATTTATGAAATAATAACAAAACAAAAAAAATACAAAACAAGAAAACATTTTGTAGATTGTCTGCAACACTTTACTCAAGGGGGAAAGGATATTAAATGAAACTTATTCCAAATTGTTTAGCTATTAATGGTATCACCTAGGTGGTTAAAAAATGCCAAAAAAACAAAAAAAAAAAAAAAAAAAAAAGAAAGGAGGTAGTTAAAAAGTAAAAGTGAAGTTAAAGTACAATTTGAAAATTATCATTAAAGGTTTTTTTTTTTTTTTTTTTTTTTTTTTGCATACCTTTTGATGTAATTTCTGCCTGTGATTTTGATTTTGAAAATTTTGAATCCAATAACTAAAAAAGTTTTTTTAACTGGCGTTACCATCAAATGAATCTTCATAGTTACTGAACCATATCAAAATCATATAGATTGTGGTTTTTACGGCTTTTATTATACTATAATGTTGTTTGTTTGTTATTGACGATAAATATACTAAACCAAACCCAGATTTATAGAAGACCTAATGCAGTTTTATAAGTTTTTTTATTGAAAAAATGCTTGTGGGAATATGAATATTGTTTAAAGTTTTAAATTTTTTTTACTATAATTTTAAAGGAAAATATTTTTAAAGAACATTTTAACAAAGATTTGTTGAGGGAATGTCCCTCTAAAAGATGGAAAAAAGTGAATTTTAAAAAAACAAAAGTTTTGTCATATCTGTGACAAAAGAATATTTTTATAGAAGGTGTGAAAGTGCAGTACGTGAATCTTGTCATATAACAGGAAAAATTCAGAGGAAAAAGTTTGTCCCCCTCCTCTCACTCAGAATGTTATATTAATTTTAACTAACACATAAAATTCTGTTAATTTTTCATAATTTTTAAGAGGTTATGACGGTTCCATTTATATTATGCAACAAATAGGGTTGGAATTCAAAAAAAAAGAAAAAAAAAAAAAGAAATTAATGTATTTCCTAACATAATATGGGAATGAATATGGCATTTATGATTTCTGACTTGGTCTTTATAGATTTCATTCCGTTTTGTCTCAATCATTGGAATATAACTTAGTAAAAAATATTCAGATTTTAAATATTTATCTCAAGATTTGATTACATAGAATTATTAATAACAAAAGGTGTTTATCCATATGATTTTACATGGATTCATTTAATCAAATTCAAAAAGAAAAGAAAGAAAACAAAATTACCTTTCCTTTAAAGAGAGAGTTTTTAATTCAATTTTTTATAAATGAAAAAACACAGATATCTTTGACAACCGAAATTTGAACATGCTAAAATGTTTGGAAAATTAAATTAAAATTAAAACAATGGGAGATATCATGATCCTCTATATTTAAAACAACTGACCACCGTATTACTTTTTTAGCTGATGTATTCGAAATTTAGAAGTAAATTATGTTTTTTTAGAGTACTAATAAATTAGATCCTTGTCATTATTTTAGTAGCCTGTTTAGCTTGGGATTGGGCAATGTTAATTTTTAAAAATGACTTGGGAATTAAGGTTAGATTTAATAACTGATATTGATTATGTAATCATTTTATTGAAAAAGGACTGAGTAGGAGAGGAAAATAAAAACAATAAGTTATATTTCTAACAGATACAGTTAAAGCAAACAATAAATATATGAAGGATTATAATTCAAAAGAGGAAAGAAAGCAAATTCAATTATGGACCTCGACCGCCCCAATAACCTTTAGGTTGGGCTAGTTGTTAATGTGTTCAACCTTTGCCCCTTCTGGAAACTTTTAAAATCTTATATCCGAAAAAACCAATTTAAGGAAACTTAATTGCAGAAAAAGGTTAAATAAAACAACTTTTAGAAGATTGAATGTGATCTTGTATATCAAATAGAATTACATAAACCCACAAAACGATTTATCCTTTTTTAGCTCCTGTGAAAAATTAAAAAAAAATACCTAGATTCAATTGCTTTCTGATGATAGTTAAGGAGAATATTTAAAACAGAATTTGAAAAAAATACGGAAAAGTTAATTGTTAAAAAGAGATGTCTAAACAGGAGTGTTAGAAAGAAAGTGGTTCCAACTTTTTAATGAAAAAAAAAAAAAAATATGATTGTTCATTACTAAAAATCTTGAACTATATACTCAATTAGGGTTTTACAAAGTAAACAAATAATGACATCATTATAAATAATAATCTTGTGACGGAAAGTCCCTTGGTATTTTTTTTTTTTTTTTATTTAAAAAAAGGTATATGATTTTAATCTCAAAAAAGATATCTAAAGCCAAAAAAAAATTCATTTGAGTGAAAAAGAAAAAAAAAAAAAAGGACCTTTTTTAAGTTAATTTTAATATGAAACAATTCTGTATTCGGTATAAGGACGTTTATGGAGAGAATTTACGCAAGGAGGGTTTTTAATATTTAATTTTAACTATTGATATATGAAACCTTTTATTAAAAAATATAGCCAAACCTTTCATTTGTTAGTTCAACGATGGTTTAACAAGAAATTTGTTTGGAATTTCATAGAATAAAGGTAAAGGGTGTGTTTTTAAACAGGACCTTGTTTGTTATTGTTGGATGTGCATTCAGATTTTATCAAAATATTTTAATGTATGATTTTCATTTATAATTTTCTTTAAGAGAAAGCGTATCGTAGGGTTGGGAGGGTTAATTGTTAAATTATTGTTTTTTATGACACTGATTCATTTTGTTATGAAAATAAAAACAAGATGCATATATATGAGGATTTTTATAAGGGGACAAAGATTTAGTTGATAAATAGTGATTATGATTTAGTTAATTCAAAATTTTATTTCGAATTAATAATTAAAAAAAAAAAGGGTTTATTGGAGAAAAATTTAAAGATTTAGAAGCTGCTGGTGTAGTAATTGTTGGAAATTGTTGGATTTTTTTATTTTTTTTTTTTTTAAGGAAGTAAAATGTATTTCATATTTATTAGGAAAATTTGAAAAAGGATATGTAAGTTATAACATTAAAAAATGTAATATTTAAAGGGAATTAAAAAAGCTTGTTGTTTTTTAAGGGAAAACAATAGTTTCATAAAATTATAAGGATACTTTGTTTTTAATTCAACCCAAAGAGTAATCACCACCCTTTTTAGTTATTCGTTCTGATAACACAATCTTTCCAGTTTTTTATGTTATAAAATAAAAAATACTTTTATCATGTTTTATGATGGATAAATTAAAAAGATATATTTTGATAATGGTATTGATACATTAGCTTAATTCTTAAATATTAATTAATGTTTTTTATTAAAGTTTTTTTATTAAAGTTTTTAATTTAATATATATAGAACCATAAATTGTTTAACTGGATATTTTAACGTTTTTTTTTTTTTTAAGGGAAGTAATAATAAAATAACATCATTTTATTTTAAATTTTATTAGCATATTTAATAGAAATAGATTCATTTTTTCTGGTTTATTTGTACATCGTACTTTTGATAAAAAAAGGAGAAGAATAAGGATAGACAGAAATGAATTACTATTTTTCTTTATTTTCTTTAGTTTGTGGGGTATTTAGGCTTCTCCTTTATCTAATTTAATTTGCATCAAAACAAAGGGGAATAATTTAAATGCAAAAATTATTTAAAAATTAATTCTTACATCTTACATTATACCTTTTTGACTAAACCAGAGGGACTAGCATTTTTACAATTTTCATTGAAAAATAATCCACATCAGTATCCATGAACTATAACATGTTTTTTAAAAAACAATGGAGGTTTTCTTATTAATTGTCTTTTCTATTTTTATTTACTTTTTCATTTATATTATTGAATATTTCCCATTATATTAATTTTTCAGTTTTATTTAATAAAAGGTCCTTTTTTATTATAAAATATTTATAATGTTAGTTTTTCATTTACCTCTTGTTCGATTATGAATTTTTAGTTGTTTTATAAATAAATCATTAACAACGGTTACTTTATCTTGCTGTACATTTTAATAATAAAACAATAAATATCCACCAACGCATACTTGTTTTGTCTTGATTATGTTGAACATTGTTTTGGATTTTACATTTGGTATATACTGAATTACTTCTTTTGGTTGGAGAGGAATAGTCCCAAATGGGGCTCACGCAAAGTATTATTATTTAAATAACAAACCCAATGTGTTCCAGAGGGACCCACAGAGGTCCGTCCTCCAAATTTATTAATTCCACACTTCGTCCTTTTCTTTTAATTTTAGGTTTAAAGTTTTTTCTACTAATACACCCTAAAGTTTTTATTTTTAATTGTTTTACCACCCATAGGTTCAATTTCCAAGTTTAAGAAAAAGGTTATGTTTTATAAATTTTATTTTTTTTTTTTACATAGGAATTCGTCTGTGCGGTCCTGGGTAAGTCTCCGCCTCTCTGTGGTAGGTGTGATATCAATCCTTTCTGTAGTCTTTTCCACTTAAACATAGATGGTGTAATCAAAGGTATTCTAGGACTAGAGCAGCCAACATACCTAAAAGCCACCGTCTCTTGTTTTTGTTTTTGTAGGGGTTAATTTTTTGTAATATTTAATCACTCCAGTTCCTACTAATTGTTTTCTTTGATTAGTGTTAGTGTGTAAGATATGGTTGATATTTATATTTCTCTTATCATTAAGCTACTGAAATAAATTCCATTTCCAAGTATTTTATACTAACACCAGTACTGGCTAGCCCAGATATTTATTAAAGCACAATGCCTAGAGGTGGTGCTTCTGCCTCCTAAAATTTTTTTGGGATGATTGGAGTGGCGCTATTTTTGCTGCCCTTGATTTTGAAAGAAAAGAATTGTTTTTCTAAACAAAACCAGCAAAGCTCCTTGTAAATCCAACCATTTGACCTTGACTGGACATTTGTTTTTCTTAGATTGAATTTGTTAATTTCTAATCCCTTTATTATTTGCAAAGAAGAGCTTTTTTTAATTTGATTTTTTTATTATTCATTATTTGGTGGTTTTTTTGTTAAAAAGTTTAAAGGGAAGTAAAGGTAGTATAGTTGTTTCCACGTTATTGTTCATGTTTTAATCTAAAAGTATAATTGTGGAATTTTATTATTATAAGCCTTGTGCTAAATTTTTCTTTGTCCATCTGTAAGGTTAATTTTATATTCAATTATAATTTTGAGTGACATTATTTACTTTATATTTATTTTTATTTATATTTTTTTTATTTAAAAATAACAAAGTCATTTCAAATAGTATTTATTTCAACTGTTTCTTCATCAATACAATTGCGTAATCACGAAATATTAGCTGCTTGGTGTGGAAAAATAATATTTAATTTAAGCTGGTGATAATGTAATATGCTTAGGATCTTTCTGTTGTAGTTACTTCCTTTTTATATTTCCAAAGTTGTTGTTTTTTAATGAAATAAATCCAAAATAAACTATTAAAGTTTGATCTATTATTTAGCAGGGACCTTTCCGTAGTCTTATTATTTTGTTTATAATATAATAATTAATTTACATCATCATTATATTCTTGGATATATTGGTATATTTCTGTTTCTGGATATAATTTTTTTAAATTTAAAAAACACCCATTACCAAACCTTTTTCATGACGACAACAAGAAACTCAAAATGGCCCAATTTTTCATTTTGCTGGCATTAATTTTAAATGTATCTTAATAAATGTGGAATTATGTTTTGTGAAATTACTTTTATCAGGTAGTTGGTATAAATAAACAAATACATGTTTTGTGTGGTTTTATTACACAGCCGTTATTCTAAAGGTTTTAATTAGTTTGTTTGTGTATCAGTTTGTGGATTGTGTCAACCATTTCCCTAAGGTATGACCATCTTGCTTTTTTAAATCTTTCAGTAGTAGTAAAATTAGGATCATAACCCCCAAATTCTTAAAAATTTAAAAGTGGGAACATAGTACGAAGTTACTTTTGTTACATTACCCTGCCAGGGGATCAGCAGCAGCAGTAGCTCTAAAAATTTATTCATCATCATCTCTGTCAGCTGCAGTAGTGTTATTTGAAATTATTTGATTGCTCTTGGTAGGGTAAAATATTAGTTTCTTCTAAACCCTGAAAAAAAAAAAATGAATAATTATATAATGGAATTTTAGCATTTACCTCTTTAACACCTTGGATTATTAATAACTTCCTAGAAGAAGCAAAAACCCCGAATTATCAACAGCCAGCAGCAGTTAGTAGTAGCAGGTAGTAGAGCAGTAAAGTTAGCAAATATTTAGTAGCAGTAGTATCTAATAAATAATAAATTCATTTGTTCACAGGTGTTGATTTTGCACATAATCTTCAGATGTTAACCAAACTCTTTACATTTATTATTTGTCTAAATTATTACAGTCATAAACAATTTTTGCATTTTTGTTTAACCACCTATAACTGATCAATTTAATGAAGCTGCATTATTTAATTAGAGCCATTTGGATCTCATAGCAATAATTATTTCATTAGCAAAGTTTATTTACATTTAAAATTACTTCAAAATAAGCATTATTATTATTAACCAATAAAATATGAATTTTATCATTTAAGTGATAAAGTGATATCCGTTTTTTTTTGTGGTTTTAACATTATTTCCTGGGACGGACAGATATTTAATGCTCCTCTGTATTTCTAATTCGAAATAGGAGGTTATTTCATATCTTTCACAATATTCTTTTGTTTCTCTAATCATGTATTTTGATATATTATTTTTTTTTTTTTTTATTTAGTTTTTATTTTTAGTTCTTTTATTTTTTTTTTATAATTTAATCTGTTGTAATACGTTTTTTGTTGAGCTGAAGTTCCCAGCACGAGACTTTAAAAAGTCAGATCCTGACAATATTCTATTTATTCGCTTATGTATATCCTCTAAACACAATATCTCCTTCATTATCATTATTTTTATTATTTTTTTTTTATTTTATTATTATTTTTACTGGCTTATTTTTTTGCTTGTAATTCCTTAGCAATTAAATTACAACTGCCGGAGCTGGTTTACTTTTTAAGTTTTTCAACAAATTTTTGGCTGCCCTGCTGGCCAGCTTACTTTCCAAACTTCTGTTCCACCTTTTGTTCCACGTTTTCAAAGTTGCTGCTTTTCGCATGTTTTCAAAGCTTTTTTTCCAGCTAGGTGCCTAAATTTTGAAGATTTGAACTCCGCTGAAAGCAATTTCGTTTTTAATTTTTTTTATTATATTTTTTTTATTAAAATTGAAATTTGTCACAAAGAAGATAAATGTGCCGTGTATGATTTCTTCTCCTGTGTGAGCATAAAAACATAAAATAATATTCTTTATTTGTATCATAAACTTTGTTTGTCCATTATATAAAATCTTCCTTAATTTATTTATAATAAAAAGTTTTTTTTTTAATTTTTAAAACTTTAGTTTTTATGATTTCTTTTTAAAAT
The DNA here is from genome assembly GCF_021730395.1 of Mercenaria mercenaria. Lineage (NCBI taxonomy): Eukaryota > Metazoa > Mollusca > Bivalvia > Venerida > Veneridae > Mercenaria > Mercenaria mercenaria. Next base: position 50,821 of record NW_026461593.1, on the reverse strand, counting down.
TAGGTGGATGTTTTGTATAACAAACTTGTGTTCAAAACCCCATTAAAATTAATTATTCTACAAATAATGCTGTATATTATATTTAATTGAATTTATTAAATATATTTATTAATTTCGGAATATCCAACCTCTTTGGTGGTTTTTCTATTTTGTAAAAGGATAAAAAATATAGTCTTGTTAAATCTGGCAGTACTTAAATAACGCATAGATTAATATCGCTGCCTTTGTGTTGAAATTACCATCAACATAGGGAAATTATCAATATAAAGATCACCAATGAATGTTAAAATTGTATCCACAGAGTTAGTTATATTTGGTGTTGTAGTCCCATTCAGTTTTGTCTATTTTTTTTTTCTCAATCCTAGCAATGTATGGATGAAAATTTGATTTTTCAAATCCACATTAAAATTATCCTGTTAATTGATTGTTGAAATCAAAATCTCTTAAAAGCTCTTAATATCTAAATTCCAACTTTTAGTGGAGAGCAAATTTCTGATTTATCAAATTCATACACCATTTACTTTTTAATGTTTTTTCCCTAATATAATTTATTAATATCTGTGTGTGTATACTGTAAGAAAAACCATTTGTAAATATAATATCTTTTTCATCCTTACCATTATTATAACGATTCTTTTTATTGTTTTCATATTCATCACTCTATTTATTATGCAACGAATAGGTCATAGTGTTAATACTATCCAAACCAACATACATTATTAAGTTTTAATTTTATCTAAAATTTAAAGAAAACGACTCCTCTAAATTCTGATTGATTGTAAAATCACCTCGGGTTTTATTTTTATTAATCTTTAATGTTTTTTCAGAACTTAATACTATTTTTTGTTACATTTTATTATATTCAAGAGGAGAGGGGAAGGAAAATAATTTTTATATAACATTCATGTTGTTTCTGGTTAATTAATTAAGTATAAAGTATAATAGGTAATTTAAAAGAGGAATTAAAATAATATTATAAAAAGAGAATTCATTTTAATAGTTCATCATTTATTCTAATACCTTCATTTTTTAATTCTTCATTCATTATTTCCAGCATTTTAATTGAACCACAAATTAACGCCAAGTCAATTAACCAATTCTTTTGGAATTACATGGACAAACGTTATAACCTTGTCCTCTAATTATTTTTTAAATTTCTAGATCTTTTATTGACTAGTAATCTGAACTTTTGTCTTGTTAATTCTTTAAATATTTTTCATTGGGAATGATTTGAATGCTTTTTCTTATTGTTTATACTTTTATTAATCAATCAAAAATTTAAATCAATCATCAACTTCCTTTAGTGTTAATGACTTCTTTTTCCAGTTATTCTATCCTTAGCAATTAACCTTATTTTTGGCCATAAAGTTATTTTAAGTTAATGATTAAATTACCATATTGTTCATTTGGTGATGAAACTTTATATGGTTTTTTTTTATGGTTTATGGTTGGTTTTTTTTTTTTATGTTTGTTTTATTCCTTGGTTCCACTTAACATATAGGAGCTAAATATTTAAAGGAGTAGATTTATCAACCGGTTTTGTGTATTTACCAGTTCGTTTTGTTTTTTTTGTGTTTTAATTTCTTTTGTTATTTCTCGTTTATATGCAATCTTTTGATCTTGTTTTGCTAGCTATCAGACCGTTTTTTTTAGCTTCACATTATTCGTTTTTATTAGTAGTTTAGTACATTACCTATCTGTATTTTGGAACTGTTTTGTTTCCTATATGTTATTAGGAATAATTTAGATTCATCTGCAAGGGGTGTATATTAAAATAAAAGTCAAATTTCAGACGGTTTGGAATATCCATATTCTTTTAAAACATCAGGATTCCAAACCGCATTTCAAATATAGTTCATGTATTTTTTTCCTCCCATTTTTCAACATTGCCCCTCAACAGGTCTTCATCTTCACCGGGGTGAGACTCTGGTATTGGTTTATATTGGTTCTTGGGAAACTAGTGTGGTTACAGCCTGGTATGTTTTGTATGTCTTTTCATTTTTCATCACCTAATAATGTAATTGTTTGTTTTATTCCAGGTAATGCTTTTATGCACTTGTAATTGTCATTTTGACTTTCTATTTTTTTCAGTTATTGGCTTATAACATTTTCAGTTATACATATCCGATTTGTAGCTTTTCTTATTTTTCTCTCATTATTCTTCTCTAAGATTTCTATCTTTTGCCCAAAACCTAATTTTCTTATTATCATTCATTAAGTTTTGATTGCATTTATATAATATTGTAAGATGATAATGTAAAATAATGTTTAAAATTAATGTAAGATATGTAAGATATTTGTAAAATAATGTAATATTATTATATAAGTATGGAAAATCCCAAATTAGATACAAAAAAATGATTTTATTAAAGATCAGATTTTTTATAAATCCAATAATTTAAACATTTTTATCCTTTTATGCCAGAGTCTTATGTGTTTTTTAGATTGTTATATTATGGGATCGTCAGGATCCTGGAAGAGGAAAAAAAACAATATACATTTAATGGCATATACTCGAAAAAACTCTTAATATATGATAATTATACTTATATGCTCCTAAAAACCTTGTAACAAATCTAATACAAGATTTAAATAAAAAACCCTTATCCAAATTGCAAAAAAGATTAAAATTAAGAGTCCAAAAATGAAAAAATACCTTGAATATTCAAGTTGATCCCGACAAAATTGAACCTTGTGAGGAATCCTTGAATCAGGCGGAAAGGGAAGGAAAAAAAAAAAGTGCGTTATATGTGATTGATTTGAATGTGGTGAAGTATTAAAAAGGTTTCAAATGAGAAAAAATAACAAAAAATAACTTTATTTCAAGGGACGCACAAAAACTGTTTTGTTTTTGTTGTGTTATTTATTAAGTCAGTCTTACTATAAACACCAAAAGGAAGGATATTCGGAGCGATTTAATTCGATTATCTGTTCACATTATATTTTAATTGAAAGTCGGGTAATAATGTATTTTTAAAATATAGTAACCTTGGGTTTATGTTATTTTTATAGTTAAATTTTTTAATTTTTTTATTTTTGTTAATATTATTAAAATGGAAAAAACAATAATGAGGAATTTGTGATGAACAAAATATAGATGTGGATACTTTTGCTAATGCAACAAATCAAATATATATTTTTTATATATTGAAAACCAAGAAGTTTTTTTTAAAGAAAAAACTTTAATAGGTTAATATATCAATAATTATATAATGGGGAGTTTTTTTTAATGTGAATAGAGTGAATGGTTTGGTCAAACAGTTAATCAACCTGACAGTATAAGTAGTGTAAAGTTTAATTTGATATTGATTTTTTTATATATTTTTTTTTAAGTAGATTTTATGCTACTAAAAACAATACAAAAAAGCTTTAAGTAAAGGGACAGGAATCATATTTCACAGAAATAAAAATATAAGGGGAACTTGATAACACAATGAACAGAGCATTAGATAATATGGAAGGTAAATAAAAATAATCAACCTAGGAAAATCCAGATATAAACCACCCGATGTAGTTTTCAAGACGATTTATGTTTAAAAAGTTCAAAGTGTAATAGATATATGTATCTAATCTGGAAGACATCAAAATCTATAAAACAGACATTAGAGAAGAGAAGAAGAAAGAAAGTGGGTTTGTAAAGAATATTGAAGAATTAACAAAAGATGTTTTCAAAAAAGAATTCGTTATTTAATAGTTGAATTTATTACAAGGTTTAAAAATTGAAAAGAGAGAAAGAAGAAAGAAGAAATGAAGAAATGAAGCTAAAGTGGTTGATTCTATATTTAAAGAGAACTTGTCTTTGTATAGCTAGAGGGGAGGAGAAATCTGATTTGGGACAGATGACAACATAAAAAGAAGTTTTTTTTAGATCGAAGTTAATTTTTAAACATTTTATTCACCCAATTCAGAATTAAAGTTAGTATTTAGTATGAATGAACATGAGAAAGAACTAAAAGACTAAACAAAGATTCTTGGAAGCTTGTGAGAAATAGGGAGGAGAAAAAAGTTACAAAATTTGTATCAGTTAGAAATCAGAACAGAAAATAAATAAACTAAATTACTGGAAAACTGAAATAGATTATAATGATTTAATTAGAATTAATTTCAAAATAAAACTTGCAGAATAAAATCTCTGCTGATTTGAAAAAAACAAAAGGCAGCTCACCAAGAGGTTGATGTGATCATGACACAGCATTAGCTAAACCTTAAATAAAAAAAGATAAATTTATTCTTTTAAAAATAGATTAATTGACTTTTTTTTTTTAAAAATAACAAATTCGAAATTTGGAATAATTTAGTATTGTTGACATAACCGTCAAAATTTAAGTTATGCAAGACACCTTTTAAGTATATATTACAAAAAAATTACAAGATGATATTAAATGATTTAATGCTAAAAGTTTGAAAGAAATAAAATGTGAACTGGGACTTTTTTTGTCAGTGTGAGTTGAGATAATCAGTTAAACCAAGGAGGCAAGGGAGAGTTAGAGAGATTTAATCCCACCTGCTAATACTGAAGATTAAATAATTAATAATCAGCTAAAAATTTGAGGAAATACAACTTGTATAAACATGATCTAATAATGGGTCGATGCACATTCACAATATAAAGTACGAAGAGTAAGTATATTGGTTAAACTTAAAGGTTTATACAAAAAAAGATAATTAATGGAATTTAAAGATACATTTAATGATAAAATTTAATGATTAAAATTAAAAATAAATAAAATGATTTTGTGGAATCACTCTTTTGTAGTTGAAAATATCAGCTAAACAGGAGAAGGAGAAGAGAGAATCAAATTCTGATAATACTCTAGTAATTACTGCTATTACTTAAAAGCAATTAACCGCCTTAATGTTCGGAGGAGAGAAAAGTGAAGAGAGGGGAAATTCCACTTAATACCAAGAAAGGAAAATTAACTAAAAAGTAAAAAAAAAAAAAACAAAATAAAAAATGTTTTTTCTAAAACAGAAACACAATTATTAGGCTAGAACAAAGGCATACTGTTGATCAAATCTATCTGCTTTTTCTGAAGTTGCCACAACAAAACGACTGATTGATTTTTTGTTGGAATTAATTCTTCATCTTTAAAAAAAAAAATAAAAAAGGGACACGGAGAAAAAATAGAAGAAGGCTGCTTTATTAGAGGATAAGTGTGGACATGAAGTGTTCTCTTTGAAATACTATAATAACACTCTCTTTATGAATTTATGTAAAAATTTGAAAAAAAAGAATTTTAAACGTCGTGCGTGGTGCCTGGCTGGATATATTCAAACATATGAAAATATGACGGACCTGAACTATTTAAAGCATACTTTTTTAATTTTATAAACCTGGAAATTATTGTAGATTATGTAGATTTTATAAACAACAAACAAGAATATAAAATTATTTGCACAAGATGTGATTTTGAGTGGGTTGGTGTTTTTTTAAAGGTTTAAAAAATCCGGGGAATGTATATAATAGATATAAGATTTTATTACGGGGCCAGGCCCTAGGTGAACAATAATAAACAAACGAGATAATTAAAAGCCAATATCACATTTTATATTTAGAAAGTGGGGAGAGAATGCTGATGTGGGGAAATGCTGAAGATTCATACAATTCTGGTATATATTGATGATGTATTTGATTAATGTTAACGATGAACAGCTGAGACCTGTTTGACACTGATCAGTTAATATCTATGTATAAGAAAAAAATTTTTAAGTTAAAATTTATCTCTAAAACAGGGGGACAGTGATTGATATCATTCCTTATGAACGATTTCGGCATCTACAGACAGTAACATTTTTCGCTTTTGGCGCCGATAGTTACATCAAATTCTATATATCGGGATGAACCCAAAAAGGACAGTGATTGGATATAATATACCCTGGGGTTTTTTGTTTTTGTTTTGTGTGTTTTATTTTTTATTTTTTGGGTTTTGGTTTATTTTTTTTTTTTTTTTTTGGGATTTTTTTTGTTAGGTGTTTTTTTTTTTTTTTTGTTATTTTTTTGGTTTTTATTTGTTGGTTTTTGGTTTTTTTTTTTTTGTGTTTTAAGTTAAGTTTTGTTTTTTTTTTTTTTATGTTTTTGTTTTATTATTTTTGGTTTTTTTGTTGTTTTGATTGAGTGTTTTTGTTTATGTTTTTGGTTTTTTTTTTGTTTTGAAGTATAATAATTACAATATTCAAGACAAAACAAAACACATTTTGTGGTTATTATTGTTTTTTTTCATTAAAATGTTACAAAATGGTTTTATTAATAATTTATGAATTTATTGTATTAAAACACTGAGAGTAAACAATGAAATACTTATAATTGAACATAAAAATTATAAAAATTATTTTAATTAAAAAGGGTTTAATATGTATTCAAAACATAATATTTCTTTATACTTTCAAAATTGCACACCATTAAACCGTTTATATTCCATTACTACTTCCCAAATGCGGTATATTCAATCATGCAATATGCCTTTGGCCATACTCAAACGGTTGAGTGATTTCAAACTACATCAAAAAATATCATAAACAGTAAGTCATGTGTATGATTTATGGTATATTATAATCCTATGGTTTTTGAGTGATTTTCATAACATTAAAAGTATTTTATGATATTCATCATTGGCTCGTATGCCTATGACATACCAAACGGTTGAGTGATTTCTAACACCATGGAATAGTATTTTATGATTTTAAACCATGCGTATGAGATGGGCATACTCAACGAGTTTTGGGGTGATTCTAAAAATGAAGGGAATTTTATGTATTCAACATGTTTATGGTTTTTTTTTATACATTTTTTCTTGAAGTCTTTCCGATGGGATATATTTATGTGTGTGTTTTTTTGTGTTTGTTAAACTGTTCGTTTTGTCTTTATATAAAAGTCTTGGAATTTTCACGTTTGTTGTTTGTAATTCGTTTATCTGGGCCTAATATTATCTTTGTAGATATTGTACAGATAGAATTCTTTGCATACCTATTAAAATAAACAAAAAATAACATTTTTTTATTTTAAAAACCCATATCAACCATACTATTCTACAACGTGATATTAATTTAATAGTAAATAATTAAAAAACTGCGTTTAATTTTAATTTTTTAAAGAGTTTAAACATATAATTATTTTCTTAGCTTGTTTTAAAAAACGCCCTCGGTAGCCCCTAGTGGTCCTAGTGGTGTGAAGCGTGTCCGCTTCAAAGGGTGCGGGGAAGTGTTCGTGCGTTGGGTTTTCAATCCCGGCCGAGTACCCGAGAGTCATACCAAAGACGATTTAAAAAATGAGCACAGCAGCTTCCTCACTTGGCCGCTCAGCATTTATGGGGCTAGTTGCTAGGACTGGTGGGGGTATTCATGCCATCAGTGACGTGGTGTCTACGGCGGGCGTGATATTTCCAGTTAGAGGCAGCAAATAAAGTTGGCATTGTGCTCACTGCCACAAGCAGGACACTGTCGTTTTATAATGACTGGAAAAAAAATTATTTTTGAAAAAAAAAGACGTTACGTTTAATTAAACCCCGAACCACACATAAGCCTTGTTTAACAAAATATATAAAAAAATAATTAAAATAAAACTTACATTTCAGTTGTTTTTTTTTTTTAAAATTCCATTTTTTTGTTTATTTTTTTTTTTTTATATTATTGATTAATTACTTAAAACCAGTTTTTATAAAGGGGAAGGTTATGTTGTATTGATAAAACTAGTCGTAACCGGCTGATCTTGATGCATTATACAATATTGCGAATTACTTAATATTGAAACCCAATTATCTGTTTAACGGAAGGCTTAAAACTCTATTTTGTTAAATTGTTTTTCGGTCCGGGTGTTTAAAGTTTTTATTTAAGGCTTTTTTTTTTAAGAGATTTTGAAGTTTTAAATATGTATTTTTCTCAGTACTTTATGGGAGAGTGTTAAAATGCTCCCAGGGGGACCTTACGTTCATCAAAACCCGAAGGGGTTTTCACAATGAGTTGTCAAAACCTTTGTGGATTTTTTTTATATTGGCCGGCCCGGCATTGACCAGTCCTGAACCAAGGGTGGTTCGTCAAAAGGTCAAATGAGGTTTTTTAGGGATTGATCTTCGCAACAAACAATTACTTTTACTACCTAAGAGAGCACCTCCAGCCTTATTAAGGAGTGTTGTTAAAAAAAAAGCTCATTATCATTAGTTGTTAGTTTGAAAATTATGGCGCGATTTTCTGATACCTGAATAATTACAATTCATTTTTTTAGCTCATAATTTATTGAAATAATTTTTTTTTTTTAAGGCGCGAGTTTGCCCACAGAGCAAAAATATATATAAATAAGGAGAGAATAAAGTTCTCACCAGCTCTACGTTTTAACAAAGTGTAGAAACCTATATTATCAGCTAGTCTGAGACATAGTCGCCTTAGCGATTGGATCAATTTCTTTGCTTAAGATACTAAAGGCGTTTAGGCCACCTCCACTGCTGGGGGTCATTTAAACTCGTATCCTAACACTATCTCGCAAGACACAACATTAATGTCCCGAATGTCTAATATCTTAATTCAGTCGATCTACAATTTATTTCTAGCCCACTTATTAGCTCGAACAATCGACGTCCCGAGGGCACCTGCGCATTGGACGGTAATGAGGCTTGCCGAAGAGTCATAGCTAAACATAATCGGAGTACTATCCTGTCACATGTCTACCGCGTGATATTCCAGTGCCAAAGTATTATAAAGTTTAGCATTGCGCTCACTGAAAAAGGCGCAAATCCAAAATACACACACACACACACGCGCGCGCGCGCATGCACGCACGCACGCCTGCACACACACACACAAGCACACACATTTACTATTCATTAGTTTTCTCTACACAAACAAAATACCAAGTAATTAGTTATAAAATTTAATTTGCGTATTTCCCTGCTTCTTTCACTACTCAAGTTAGTACATTATTTCGTTGATTAGTTACGTTCACAGGCTACATAATAGTATTATGCTGGCTTTAAATTGTCATTTTTATGAATTCAGAATATATATGGTTTAATAAGATATGTACAGAAAGGATTTAAACATTATTCTAATCTTTCATAACATGAACCTTAAAACGTACTTATTCAAACATTTCTATTAACAAAACAATAAACTAATATATATTCAAACAACACAGTTTGGCTGCTAAAGATAGGTGATTACTTAAGACATTTGATTATCATAAATATAGCCGAGACTTGCATTGTTCGTAGTAAAATATATCATACAATGCAATTTGATGACCAAAGGCGCCTTGTAAAGCAATTAATCCGGACACAATTTATTATAGATATAGTAATTCTTTTTAATCAGTACAGTTTATATAACCTGTGCAGTTTGAGCTGATTTTTTTGACTGAGAAAATTTGTAATGAAATAAAAATGTGCTGCCTTAGTAGGTATCATCATACAAATACTAAACTTTAAAAACTAAACTAAAACAGTTAAACAAGATAAAAAGGAAAACTAGGTTAGCTTGGAGGTAAAATATCTACATAAGGCGGTCCTTTATATCTATAAGCCATATACATATTAAGATATTAAGATTTTTGCTAAACATTCAAGTAACACAATGAAAATGTGGGATATGCATAAATTTATTGTAAAATAAATAGTTTTATGTAAGTCGAGAAGGGTATTGGCTATATTTCAAGAAGAAGTAATCCGGAACGGTACGGCATTCAGATTAGTTATAGTTTACATCTAAATTCTGCGTTCTAAAAATATTCCTTTGTTTGATACTTCATGCAAATACCCGTACCCACTTCGGGACAGTTTCTCATTCCTTCTTTCTATAACAGTTTGAGACGAAAAATTTATTAAAATTGATTCCGGAAGCTTCCGTCAGAATACTAATGTCAAATAAATTTAAAGCATGAAGTATGTCAACAAATGCTTTAATCACACTGACAGCTATTTATTCGATGAATTCAATTATAAATGTTATAATTACCTTGTGCTACGGATATCCTTAGAAGAAGAAAGATACAATACACAAAACAGCTTGTATTGTACGACATTTTACACAGAAATATTTCAGTTCTTATTTACTTCCTATATATATATATATATATATATATATATATATATATATATATATATATATATATATATATAGCTGTTTTATAAAGTGCCTTTAACGGGTAGACATAAAGCGTTAACAAACTATACTAGGAAGTTTTAGTTTTGTATCCTTATGCGCTATTATTGCAAAGTACCGATTTAAACTCTTGTGTTTTACTATTTGTTCATTTATCGGATACCTGATAAGAGTAAGTCTATAACCGTGACTTAACATAACAAAATTTGTTTCTAATTTGAAATCATTTGATATTGTATTGAAGAATTTACAAAGTGAATAACATTAAAATATAGTTCAATGTCGAGGTCAGCATTGTTTTTATACTTTCAACAAAGGGAACGGTCAGTTGTTTAGGTAATGTTAACAAATAAGTATGATTTAGTGCAATTTATTGGGCATGATAATTAATTTGAGCTAAACAGAATCGTACCTCCTAAGTAGCTAAATATAAGCATTATATTAATTGAATTTAGTGGGTGTTTGTTCGATATCCGACAATGTCGTTATAATTCTTTACATCTTATTCTTTAGATTTTCATCTGTGACATAGCAGTATGTGAATTTATATCATATAATCTTATGAGATTAAACGATATGGAAATCTGACCTTATAAGTATATTGTATTTAATAGAATATACAAACAATTGCTGTAAACACGTGCAAATAAATTAGATAATATTTTTCTCTACCTCTTGGCTTGTACATGTGTTTTTAACTCAGGAAATCTACTGACAGAAATGATGAAACTACATATGCCGGGGATGAAGATTTTTTTTTTTCGATTAAACACCACAACAATATGATGCGATAACGCGATATTAACATCATGCTGTCGCATCCTGTTGACGTTCTATCGTACCGTACATAGAATCGCCCTTACCTCTGCAGGGGTACAAAATACGACAGTATGACGACCCTATCGAAATACCGTAAACGTCTTTATTGGAACTTCTTGCTGGTCATACGAAAAAACCTAACTTGCAAGTCAACAAAATATGGTCTACAATAATAAGTGAAGTTCCGTATACTGATCTGATCTCTGTGTTTACTAGGTGATTACTAGGTGATAATTGCTGGATCTAAGGAAGACCGTTTCCGACCGACTAGCGGTTTGTACGACGTACCCTATCATGCAACAACATGCAGCTGCAATTAAAACTAAACTATAAATTTTATTTTTAAAATAGTATTTTAAAGATCTAAATGTAGTACAATATATATATATGTCGTAGTCCAAACTGGAATCTAGGCAGATCCGGAATCTGCCTAGATTCCAGTTTGGACTACGACATATATATCTACTTACATCACAAGAATATAATCAATAACAACATTTGAAACACAAACATGATGCATAATAAACCAATATAGTGTACAGTCGAACCTGTGTTAAAGACCACCCCCGAATAAAGGTCACCGCTTTAAAAAAAATGCTCACAAAGGCAATAAACAGTTGCCAAAGTTTGAGAGACCAACTGTAAAAAGGGACCACTCTATTATTTTCTCAATGGTGGTATTCTTACATATTTCGGTCCGTTCTATTTGAAGGTTATATTGGAAGCATAAAACGCAAATTAATAGCAAACGCAGTTTGACTGAGTCTTAAAACATGTTTGTTACAAGCAATACCATACTGAATACAGTCTGATTGTAATATAACGTAATTTCAAGCTATGTTATAAAAAATAAACATATACTGAGTTAAAGAATAATAACTATAATGGTCGATATCTGCAATTTTGTGTGTTCGAAAGGTAAAAGAAACTACTAATTTTATCATATCATTTCTTTCAGTTGAGATAAACATACGGTATTAAGATCAGTGAGTAACATTCTTGTTACAAAACCAATTATATCATATAATAAGAAAATATGTAGATTATGCGGTTCATAACAGGCCTAGATTTATAACAGCTATTATGTTTCCAATGACCGTTGCAAGGCGGTTCCCATTCTGTTCCTCCATATCTTTGTTGAGTATACATTGTTTTTTAGGTTTTACTTTCGGCTATGTATTTTACGGTCTCTTCTATCATACGTTCTCATGCTGTTTTATGGATTTGATATTATGCGAACTGCGTTCTTCGTATTGAAAAACAGGAAAACATAATATTTTGATATTCATCCACAAGAAAGCGTTTCTTTTCGTCAATAGTTTCGACGTTTTTTTTCTTTAAATGTGTTACGACTTCACACATTCGCCCAAAGAAAAACAATCGAAACTTTAGCGACGAAAAGAAACTTTCTTGTGGAGGCGTATTCTCAGATTCATGCGGGGAAGTTGGCAAATACTTGTGGAGAACAGGTTTGTAATGGTGCATTATAACTGAAAAAAGTGTTAAAAATGGCGTTAAACACAAAACAAATAAGCGTTGATTAGCTAAGCAATTATAACTGAGTACAACTTTTAATATAGTTAATAGTTGCAGGAATATGTTTTGGATTGAGGATTCGTATGTCCGTTTCTACCTGACAGTTCCTCATAAACTTCATTTATGGTTTGTTCAGTATATCACAGCTAGATTCGTCCCTCTCTATTATTTAAGACTTTGTTGTTTCGTAGAAGTGGTCTTCATTACCTCTGCCATGTAAAGACTCATACACATTTCGTTGAGGATTTGGTATTTCGTAGCCGTCGTTTGTTTCTCCTTTATCGTTGTATTTCATGTTCGTGCAGATCCTATCGTCTGCTTCAGTCGACATAGGTGTGATATAATTGGTTTGTTCTGATAAGTTACACGTTTTAGTCTGATCTGCACTTTGATTGGCATGTCTGTTCGTGAAAAATGAATAACATATATTATAGCTTCATTAACCTATTAAAAAAGACCGGTAAATCAGTTAACAATGATTCTAACACGATCCGATTCATTTTCCTATTAAACAAAGAAGACTGTAAACAGTGAATTATTATACGACAATTCACTGTTCTGACGTCACAATATTACGTCTTTGCGTTAAACGGCATATAGCGGCGCGCTGGAAAAGAAGCCAATTGAAAACGGACAAATATTTAATAAATGCCGTCAAGGATATACTTTAAAGTCCTTGGTAACATGTTAGAATCGAAATAATATATCTCATTTAGTGATTTGCTCTTGAATAAATCATTGTTTGTCGTTCAGATGCGTATTAAAATATCACTCGGGCTACGCCCTCGTGATATAATTCCTTCGCATCTTAACTCCAAACAATGATTTATTCAACGACAAATCACTGGATGAGATATATTATTTCTTAATTAAATCTAACTAAAACACAATGGAGTACACATTTACTTGACACCCAAAATGCTCTCCGTTTAACGTTATAATAAAGCCTAAACAAAGTGCACCTAAGGCATACACTACTGAGTTGCATCCCGGTCAATAGATTAAACCAATTAAGAGAGATCGAATACTAGAAGTATGTAATAGTTTTGACGGCATTGAATGTGTTAATACCATGCCACCTGAAAGATATTTTTACTTTCGCCCGAGAAATTGTATACTATATTTAATCGGTATTGTTTTAGCGTTCTAGAGCCAGTCAATTAGCACTACAGTATTTTATGTATGCACTTTGTATAAATTTTATATCTAACAACCACTTCTTTGAATATTATTAATAATTTAGCTGGCTGAAAAATATAAAATACAAGTACTTTACATATTGTTTGTTACTTTGTTGTTGTTTGAAATATATGCAAATCTGGACCATATGTTATTTTGACTTTTGATCAAACTAAAATTATCAAACGAACCATTTTCGACATATAAGTAGTTCACATATCCTGTCAATCAATTCAAGGTGTGAGATACTCATTGTTTAGGTTCATGTTGCCTGGCTTTTGTTCAGCTATGCTTGGTTGTCCCCGTTGTTATCACGCGGAATTTAATCAAAGTTAACTAACAATGATAATATTGCTTCTAACATCGACATTGATCTTGAAGCACGCAGCATTTGAATTATATTAATACATCATACTTCGTAGGCATTAAATTGAGACTGCCACAAATATCTGGCGAGAAATTAAAAAGTTTTATTACTTTAATAAAGAAACCCGTTTTTTATTTGAAGCATTTGCAAGAATCAATACTTTCCAAAAGCCTACATGTAAACATATACAACACTGTAAAAACTGTATAATAACTGAAAATTGTTACAAAAATGTAAATGTACCGTCTTTTTAAAAAAAATACAATGACAGCAACAGCAGCAATTACTACCAGGACAGATGTAACAGAGGCACCAAAGATGGCACCGACGTCAGAACCTGAAAGTAATATTAACAGAATATAAACGAATGTTTAGGTCTGAATGGTTTTCTTACAAATGGGGTTCTGCTTTCAAGAATATCATATAGAGATATTAGAAATGTTTCCCATTATCCTTGCAGTTGAATTAAGGGGCCATAAAATGGGAAATCATAACATCACATTTTTCACTGGCAATGTGCAATTGGTAGATCAAAACAAGGCTTCACTGGGTAAACAAAAATTCCTAAAGAGTTTTAAAACATAGTACAAAATCGGTTACCCTCTTCCTGCCTGAGCATGATAAATTGGTGTGTCCAGTTACTGCAGTGCAGCACTATTTGACACATTATACACATCAGACAGGCTCCTTTTTCCCATTCTTAAATAGGGAACCAGTGTCGTATTTATTCTTTAATGACAATTTAAGGAATACCATTGCATTTCTTGGTTTTGATACCGCAAAATACAAGTCACATTCATTCCCCATAGGAGCGGCAACTAATGCTGTAATACAGGGTTATTCAGATGATGCGATTAAAATATAGGTCTTTGGAAAAGCAACACATTGCACAATTACATGTACATTCGATTACCTCAAATTAGGTTACCTACCCCACTGTTCTAAGCCGAGACTCGTACGGTTATATCATTCCATTATACAAGCTTGATATTTTATAAGTTGCGCATGGTAAATAAAAGATGGTTTGAAATCTTTTAAAATTTTGCAGCTAAGTGATTACATGTAGTGATAGTCTGATAAAAAATGTAAATAATGCAATGTCATTATAAAGCTGATTGTAGTTATAATAAAATCATTCAAGGTCAGCAGAATATCGTGCAATGCCAGTATAAGACTGATTGCGAAGGTTAACGTTAAAATGCAAAACATTGTGTTAATCATGCGTTTATGTCAAAGATTTCTTTATAGTTTTTGTAAAATCATGCAAAGATAGCATAATATGCTAAAATGTGAAAATCATGCAATATCAGTAAAAGGCTGGTCGTAATTAGTTTAACATCATACAAAGGTAGCAAAATATGCTAATGCTAAAAAGTGTGAAAATAATGCAATGCCAGTAAAAGGCTGATTGTAATTATGGTAAAATCATGCAAAGGTAGCATAATATACTAAAAACTGTTTTAATTATGCAATGTCAGTAAAAGGCTGGTTGTAATTAGTTTAACATCACACAAAGGTAGCCTAATATGCTAAGAATTGTGTGAATCATACAATGTCAGTAACTGGCTGGTTGTAATTAGTTTGACATCATACAAAGCTAGCCTACATATAATATGCTAAGAATTGTGTAAATCATACAATGCCAGTAAAAGGCTGATTGTTGTTATTGTAATATCACGGAAGGGTAGCAGGAGAACGTGCAATGCGAGTATAAAACAGATTGCAAATGTAGCATAATCATGCTCAGAATTTTGTGTAAATCATGCATTGCCATTAAAAGACATTTTTGCAAGGGTAACATAATACTAAAACATAAGAAAACCATGCAAATTCAGTATAAGACTGATTTCACGGGCAGTATAATAATACTATGTACATTCATACAATGCCAGACTAAGAATAAGACTGATTGTAAAAAGTGTACAATAGTTAAGCTGTCAAAAATTAGTTTGGCACTAGATTACCAAACAATGTATAAAGAATTAATATGTCTTAAAAAGCTGACTGAAACTATGATAATGTACATGTAGTGCAAGTGTAGCACAAAGCTGCTACAAATTCAGTAAATCAAACCGTGTTGATGCAACACTGTTATTATATGGCTGCTTATAATTACAAAGAGGTAGACGAATTACACATTCGTTTTAGTAAGTACATACTGGATATTAAAAGGCAAAATCATACCGTGTTGGTGCAACACTGTTTTTGTATGGGGTGTTTATAATTACAAAGAGGTAGATAAATTACACATTCGTTTTTGTAAGTACATACTGGGTGTTAAAAGGCAAAATCATACCGTGTTGGTGCAACACTGTTATTGTATGGGTGCTTATAATTACAAAGAGGTAGACAAATTACACATTCGTTTTTGTAAGTACATACTTGGTGTTAAAAGGCAAACCCCTGCCTCTGCTGTATATGGCGAACTTGGACGCATGCCTTTGTCAGTTTTTAGTAAGAAAAGAGCTGTTATGAGCTGATTAAAAGTGATGAAAAATAACGAATTACCTATTTACCACATGTATAATTATTTATGTAAAAATGTTACTTCTGCTTGATGGGCTAGCAGAATAAATTTTATCATAGATCACCTCGGATATTCGAATATCAGATTATTCTTTGATACTAGTGTAAATTATTACACTTCCTTCAAAACAAGAATAAGGTATCAATTTGTCCAAGAGTGGAGTGTTAATGTTAATGCCATTTCAAAATTAGATAGTTATTGTAAATATAAAACTGCATTTTGTTTTGAAAGTATTTAGATGTCAAATGACAACCTAAGAAAACAAATGATTAGTTTACAATTATGCTCAATCACATAATTTAGAGATAGAATTAGGAAGATATGTTGATGTAGAAAGGGATAACAGATTGTGTAAATTATGCAGTCAAAATGCCATCGAGACAGAATATCATTTCATATTATGTTGATCACGTTACATTGCATAAGATCCAAATACTTGGGCCAATGCTCATCGTCTACTGTGCAAAAGTTTAATGCATTAATGACATCCAGTAGTAAAAAAGTGTATAATCTTGCAAAATCTATTGAAGAAGCATTATGTGTACGAAAATATACTCTTGAAAATCTACTTGTCTTCTGATCGAATACTATTATTCTGTTTTGTTCTCTGTCTTTTGTCTATATGTTCACTTTCTTGTGTATGGTTGCCTTTACCATAAGTTTTTTCATATTTGTAAATGGCCAAAGGCAAATGTATTGCTGATTGCCAATAAACTGAAACTGAAACTGTTATTTCGGTAAAATCATTTCAGTTAGTTAATTGAGAATCTATCTTTTTTTGCGTTTTTAAGTAGGCATGTTACATTGTTCGCATAAGACTGAATGTAATCACGAGCATTTTATAGTAATGTTGGGACATGTAGTTACACATTCAATAATTTGGTTAACATATTTAAGTGCATACCAGCGCAAGAGCTGTTGTTAGGTGCCAATGTTAACAGTAATTTTTTTAATTTGAATTTTTGAAGTTATTATTTACATGCGATAGGTTAACAGATTGCTATCTAGTCATTAACCAAGTTCATTTACATGAATACTTTTTGGTATATGTTAATTATATATGCAAATGTGTTGCATTTTTATTATATTTGTATTAAGGTGAAAATTGTTCAGTTCACTTTCACTTCTGAGGTTTGAGGTTTAAATGGGTATGCAACTTAAACATAGGCTTAAGTTGTTTGTAGGAATTTAGTATTCCCCATCTATGTGTGGTGCTCTTATTGGTAAGTCGGTTTTGTAACAAAAATAAACTTCTACTTTTAATTATTTAGTTATTTAAAAAGATATATTAGTTTTTCGTCATTTAAAATAAAATGACATTTTCACAAAACAAATGGTTCATGTTTTTATTGTAGCTGGTAGCTCACACATATTAACTGCACCTCAGAAGTGTGTAGTTCCTTCATTAGCCACGGCCTAACTATTAACATAACACATACTGCCAAGTTTCATCTTAGCAAACTGTTGTAATTGTGGTAAAGTGTGATGAAAGGAAGAATTCAAATTTTATTTAGCGATGATAAATAATTTTCAGTCTGCCCCTAGAATTATGTAGTTAACACATTTGAATCGACCCCTGATCAGTTCGATCGATTAGTTCACGTAGTATTTGCATCAGGTCATGTGGTTAATTTTTAGCGTGCCCAGCAAGCGCAGCCATTTTCTGAAAAAAGGAGACGTTGTCTTCCCTCCATCTCCCCAGCATACCTCCTATGATTTTTATATGGAACATTTTCTTAAATGTCTTCATTCCGGCGATTTAGTATTACCCGCCTATGTGTGGAGCTCTTATTGGTAAATCGGTTTTGGAACAGTGTTAAACTTTTATTTTTGATTCTATCGTTATATAAAAATGATATATTTGTTTTTCGTCATTTAAAATGAAATGGCATTTTCACAAAACAAATGACCTATGTTTTTACTGTAGTTGGTAGCTCACACCTATTAACTGCACCTCGGAAGTGTACGGTGCCTTAATTAGCCATTGCCCAACTATTAACATAACAAACTCACATTGCCAAGTTTCACCTTAGCAAACTGTTGTAATATTGGTAAAGTGTGACGGATGGAAGTATTCAAAAGTAATAACTAGACTTTATGGAGGACTCTATAGGGAGGACTTTAGGGAGGAATCTATGATAAACCGTTTTTAAATCCTACCAGGACTGAACTGTTTTTACATCTGTCTTATGGCCTGTTTCGTCGGGCCCTTAAGGGTGTTTCTCTTGTTGCTCTGTATTCTGAAAAGGCATTGAGTACATACGTTTTTGGTTCTAAAGGTTTGCTTTTTATATATTTATACACGAGCATTTTTGTGTTTTACATGCCATGCCTTTTTGTTTCCAATACGTGTGTTAGAGATTCACCTGGAGGGAATTACTTATATTTACACTGTCCCGTGTCTTTGGAACATGGTGGGGGTAAGAGTGAGCTTGGGTGCGCACCATAAACCGGTTTAAGCTCCCCAGTGGTGTTTTTGCTACTGACCGTTCCAAGGCGGTGCCCCACTGTGTTCCTTTGTTTGTTCGTTTTGTTCTCATGTGTTGGCTTTGTGTGTGTGTGCGCGCGTGTATGTGTGTGTGTGTTTGTGGTGTGCACGTCTGCGTGCTGTAGGTTTCGTTTTGGGGAGGCTGTGTTTTTGGTACGTGGCATTCCCTGTTTGATATTTGTCTTTGTTTTTTAAACGCGATATAGTATCAATAATCATATCTTGAAGCATTACAAATTTATTCAAACTGCCGTGCAACTTAATAACTGCGCTCGTGTAGTTTAATAGTAAACGATTGTTATAAGTATGCAGAATATCTCTAAAACTATCACTTTTTAATTGTCTAAGCAATACTTGTACCTGTTGTATCACTTTCAATATCTGCCTGTTCTTTCTTCGTTGGTTGGCTACTACTGACAAGATTTCCAGTTCCTGTAATGGATTCAGCAGTCGAACTTGGAAATGATTCTGTCGTAATTCGCTGAATGTTAAGATATCAAATTGTAAAAGAGTTATCGCTTATATCATATAATTATAAGGAGACCTGGTATACGTTTTCATTACTGGAGAAAATTTTCATATCATCATTGGAGAGAAAAAGCTTACCTGCTGCGCAAAGAGTCCTCTTTTTGTCGCCCTCGTTTTCCGTGAAATTTAGCTGGAATTTATTAGAAGTAACAGATCTCTTTAAATATCCATATTCCATATAAGCGACTTCCTTGGGAGGTTCTATGGACAAAGAAAATTAAACATGTAAGAGGTGTTTGTAATTTAAAAGATATATCATCTAAATTATAAAGTTTACATGCTAACGTAAATTAACAATGTATTTTCATCGATTTTCTTAAAAAGTTCATGACTTACTCTGCATGCTCAGTTACAAAGAGATGTAAGCATTTAAAATTTAAAGTTTCTGGTGTACTGTAGTTCAGTTTTCTACATCTGTTACTTTCTAATTTATTTCAAAATTTACAACCGGTCCTTGAAACCAAAATCTTTAAAAGAAAATTTACTTTTTGAAATTTTGCTCACATTTAGATAAACATGTTGTTAATGACATATCAAAATTCTCCAAAAATATCAAATTAATTTATTTCAAAGGATAATTTCATAACAAAAAGATACCTGTATCATAGAAAACAGAGAAAATAGTAAAACTACGACACATTCCTGTCCATGAAACAGTAGTTGAGTTTGCAACATTTAACGCGTTCGCATATGAGATCGGTCGTCCATTATTATCAAAACAATAATTATTTGCCAAATTCCATTTGAAGTACTGTTGGCTGGTTGCAGGGATAGGCGGAATCATAACATGCTGATCTGAAATATTAAAACTCAGAACTTATGTGGATCGACTCGGGAATTCTCACTTACACATTCAAGTACGAGAACGAGCAAATATATATAAAAACGGAACGAAAATTTGTTCAGTGTCTTAAATTATTTGATCAAAACAACGTATAACAGATATATGCTAGCCAGCTTACAGGTGTTGTTAAAATAAATTATGAGATCATCTTGTCCGTCAATTGATATTATTGACAGATAGATAGATAAGTGCAAACTTGTGGCAATCAACTTACATGTGTCCTAGTAGTTTTCAAAACTTCAAGAAGCAAGTTTATTAACTTGTTAATACGGTAAACATTGAGTTATATAGAATATGTTACCCAGATAGGAGAAAGTCCAAAATAGAATTACCTTGCCGTCTCTAGTTATAAAAGATGGAACACAAAAGCAAAACTACTGAATACTGTAAAGTTTTAAAATTATGCTCTACTTACATTTTAATTCGATAAAGTTTCAAGTGAAGTTTTTTTAAATCACATTTAAAATATTTCTTAAGAAAGTGTCTGCCTAATAAGGGAAACGAATTTTTACAGATGCTAGTTCTTTAAATTTCGTTTTATTAAAAGGTTAAAATCGGCTGAAATTGTAATACAAGCTCGGTTCGTTAAAAAAAAAAATGTCATTAACAAATTTCATAATTTGCCTGTTATTGACTTGCCAAAATGCTTCCCTTCTATCCCACTTAGTTTCCAAACTTTGGATAACAAAGTGTCGACTCTATTTCTTTTCAATTTCTATTACAAATATGCAGATTAAATAAAATCCCTGCGAAACTAAATGAGGGAAGAACCTGAAACACGTATGAATATATTTTCTGTCAAATATTTGCAATGATACCAATAATGAAATGTTGATACATACATAAACGCACTTTGTACAACTGTATAAAAATTGCATCAACAGTGCAGATTTAACAATTTCTTATCAGAACACAAAAAAATGAAAACCCATTTACAAAATCTAAATATTACATAGGACTATTATACCTCTTCCCTAAAAAAATATTGCTGCAGTAAGTGGGTAATATTGATACTATTTGTTTATGAAAACTAAGCAGATAAGCTTTCCCACATAAGAGAGAAAGGGGCCGAAAATTTGAGAATTCCACAAATCTGCGTTGATACCACTGCGTTATAAATCATGAAAAAAATCCAGTTTTGAGAAATGCCAGGGAAGTGTAGAGCGGATGTGTTGCATAAACTTAGCACTTCATCATGTGACATTTTAAGCCTGTTGATTCCGTTGACGACTTAAACTCCGGTTTCAGGAAACAAAATTTTGAAGCAAATATGACCCAGAATGCACACCTTGTGCGACCTGTACCGTATTATCTGCAAATGACTGACCTAAAACATATATGTCTCATAACCGTTAACTTTTGCCACAAATATGAGCTGAATCTGGATGGATGGAAAACCGTTTCCATTTCGTCTGACTTCCATTACCTCAGGTAAAATTTTAGACCCGGCCGTCTACACGGAACTAGGAAAATCGATTCAAGCATTTATTAATTTTACACAATAATTTCTAGTCCGCAGGAATCCTTAGATAGACATCATACATAACTATTTTAATATAAATGCATTTAAAACACAATGTCATCTACCTATTTAATATAAAAATGTACCCGGGCCACAATACGATACTGAACAATGCCACTTAAACACATTTACAAGTATTATATTATATAACTTGCTGGCGGCAAGTGATTCCGCCTTTCCGATCAGTGCAGACCAAGATCACGGTTCGCTTTTCAGTCAGACAATTTTCAGTAAACACCCCTTCGAATGATAAATGGTATTGCCCAAATTGAATGATGGACCAGTTCATTTTAGAAATTTAGCAGAGTAAAGGTTAATATGATATGAGTTAAGAAATATCTTATATTAAGAAAACACTCGTGAGTATGCTATTACTGTTCTCCCAAATTATTATAGTAAATCTTGGTGAAAAAAACATGAAAAATAAAATGTTGCTTTCCACGATTGCATGATCAAATTATCTTTCATTTGTTATATCCAATTTTACACTTACAAAAAAAATGTGAAATTAGATTAATATAATCAGTTGGAAAAATATCACGAGGACGTAGCTCGAGTGTATTATTCCGTGCGACATATTATTGATTCGAAGTGTTTGAAAAATTAAAACAAGCTTTTTGCTATATATAATTTCGATTTATATGTTTTGTATATCAATAAAGTTAAATGGAAAAAATATCATCCCTGAAATATGACATGGGATGTAACAACATTTTACCTACGGACGATTAGCACCTGTCTTAAGCCTTAAACTGAATTTTCATGTTAACATAAAAAGTTGAAAAGTGTTGCATCATAAGGTAACGCACAACCATATTGGTTTTCACCTTAATATTTGCATTTGCTTTTTGAACTGGACTTATCAATTAACTGCTCTAACTATAAAACATCATTTCATAACTATAGCAACAGAAGGATCAACATTGGGCCGATTCGTTTCACTCAACCCGGGATATTAATAAACGAACGCTTCGGCATAGCGGGCAACGTGAGCTGGAAATAAACAACAACAACATTTTCTTAGGGTTTTCTATTGAAGCCTGCTCAAAATAAGTTAGCAAAATATTTCTTGCGTACATGTCTACTTTTACTGGTATTAACCCAAAATTTGTGAATGTTTACCCGATTTTATACCGCGAAGATTTATGGTTTGTTGCTTTGCCTATCTCGCAAGACCGGCGCACATCGGCAGTGCCGGGAAGCCAAACGATCGACTAGCCGGTTGCCAGCGGCCAAAAGGCCGCAAAAGTGAATTAAAACTGTGAACGTAAATGATATGAACGCGGCGACAGTCACCAATATTTTGAAATAGGCCTACTTGTAATACCGGTATGCGGAAAATTGTATGGCTGTATATAAACGTTCAAGGTCTTTGTCATGTGTGGTCAATAGCGGCCCATATTCTCAGTTGTGAGTATTTATGACAGCTTAAAGGCGTGAAATTACCGTGATCACACCAGGTATTCGGCTGCCTACTTGTGTGATCAATACCGTCTTCGTGTGATTTATATACATGTAGGTGTACTTGATATTCACACCTAAAACAGGTATTTATTCCGTATTTTACTGAAGATTTGAAAAGTTTCAGTATTGAATGTGTAAGATTATACCATAAATATATCCATGTCAAATTTCTATGATCTCATTTGATATGAATAATTGTGAAAAAGATACTTTTTTGTCGCGAAAATGAAGATATTTTAAGTCGATGCTATCTATTTTCATAAGTAGTTGTATTATTTAGGATTAGGCTTTAGGAAAATTTTGATAAGAACATGAATAGCAGGCATTATGTGTGTTAGCCATTGCTTTTGTTTCACAAAAACAGGAAGTACAGTAAAATTAGAGCGTTGCTTTCGAAGACATTGTGTAGAAAAAGGGATACCTCTAACAATGTACTATGATACCATCCTCAATCGAGCGGATACCTACCTCGATATTGAAACGAACATTACATTGACGCAGACCCCTTTTCTAAAATTTAGCGATAATATGCAATGACCAACCAAGATTAAGATAAAACGTCTTCTATACCCTTCAGCTGCCGGAAGCAGCCTTTCCGAAGAAAACTATATAATTTATTCAACTTTGCTTCCAAGATCCATCCATATAGACCCATTCTTGTGTGTACTTAACAATTTAATTGCGACTTCAGAAGCAACAAAGTGTGTCAGTACGTGTTGTCTTGTCCTGTTTAAAATAGTTACCCAACAAGGAGAAGATATGAATTCAGCTGTTCTACTAATATTTCATTGCGGCGGTGTCTACAGATAGAAGTATTGCCTATAGCCATTGTGACGCTCCTTTACTGGAGCTGTAAATTTGCCGTGACTGTTTTTCTGCCACTTTTGTTAATTTCTGCTACTCGAAATAACCCCTAAAACTTACTTCTGTAGGTACAATTAATATATTTCAGACGCTCGTACCAGTCAGACCCCAATTTACGAGACACTGCAGCCTCTATAATGAGATCACTATACAAGCATAATTACGTAAATGATTGCAAAGCGGTGTGGTAGAGGTTAAGGTGTCGGTCAATCATTTAAGAGATGCGGATTCAAACCCCAACGGGTGCCGACCGCGTCGACTTAAAAGACACCAGTACCGGTTGTTTTGAGGATGCGGACGCGAGCATGGCTCAGTAAACTCAGTTTCTGTCATAATCGAACTGAATTAACTTAGAATGTATACACTTATCAGGTCCAAAGGAAGAATTTTGGATTTGGGGACACAACCTATGTTTTCATAATTATTCGGGTGTGGGGGTGGAGGGGAAGGGGGCACAGCCAAAATGTTCGTCAATTTTCATTTGTAAAACTAAATTATAGCCAGGATTAATGGGGGCACGCCGCCCCCCCCCCCCCCCCCCCGTGCCCCTCTCCCGTACCAACCCCCTGTAAACGCAAGCAATTTTAGAGTGTT
The DNA here is from genome assembly GCF_021730395.1 of Mercenaria mercenaria. Lineage (NCBI taxonomy): Eukaryota > Metazoa > Mollusca > Bivalvia > Venerida > Veneridae > Mercenaria > Mercenaria mercenaria. The sequence goes on along the minus strand of NW_026461593.1, from coordinate 26,003 downwards.
TAAAATCGATTCAGGGTTCCCAAAGTGCTTTAATATAGCGTATACCGTCCATCTGTATTGTCGCGGCACTTGCTATTTGACGTAACGACATTAAACAAGAAACAACACAACAGAGTATTTCTTGTCTTTACCACAATATTTCATGTCAATGACATATGCATCAATTACTGGGTGAAATTGAATCAGATATCATTCAAGAAACATCCATGTGTCCATGTGAACAACAATAGTCAGCCATTGTCATCATGTGACGTCACATCACTAATTTCGCGGTATAGGTCAACAATTGTGGCAATCAAACTATCATAGGTTAAAAACACTAAATATTATTCAAACATTGAAAAGCTATCTAAGTCAAACTACATATGTAACAGGAACACTCAAAAGTCATTAAACGCCAATTTAAACGTTTTATATTGTCTGTTTACATTGGCACTATCGAAAATATTCTCCTCTGGGCAGTGGACACACTAGATATTTTGCAATTCAACCACAAGGTCGTGGGCGTGGTCATAATATATCGGAGCCTAAGAATTGTACTATATTATTATTACTGAACATTTTCTATCTGATACTTATCTAACATGTTCCAATTCACTGCTCAGTATCATGGGTGTATTTTGAGGAGATGGTCGCGGGGCTCCCATCCTCTCCTCCCCATTAAATTCCGTTGAGTTTAGACGATTTGATGTTTCGCCTAATATTGATATTTATTTTATTTTTGTGTAGCTGGGGGATGTGTAAAATTTGGTGACCTCTAACCTATAGGCGGGACTTAATTTGCATAATTATTGAGGACAAATGCCGATCGGCTGGTAGACGAACTTGTTATAAACATTGCAAATATTTGCTTAATGAATGGATTTTTTTATTTTTGCAATAGATATGTGCAAAATACGATTTTAATATATATTGGCAGATGTTTAACAAGGTAACTGCAGGTAAGAACATTTTTCGCCAGCATGCGTAAAACAGGTCACGAACTTGACATGTAAACACCACGTAGATGGCGCAACTCAAATACCGCAAAATTAGTGATGACGCGAGATTAGTGATGTCGAGTATATAGATCTAAAAGGCATTAGAAATTCTTACGAGTGTCCTGATGAATGTAACTGATCAGTATGAGACAGAATTTGATACACAAAGCCAGTGGTGTCCTCCTGAACCAAGCCCGTAGGAAGCATTTTTGGCACAACCTATGTAAGCCAATGTTTTCATAATTATTGTGGGGCACAGCCAAAATTTGGTAAAATTTCAGTATTAAATTAAGAAAGTTTTTCAATTTTGGCTAGGATTAGGGGGCACGTACCCCCTTGCCTCCGACCCCGTTCCTATGCCCCAGTGAACCGAGTAGACCCAGGACCGTAGGTCCTGCAGAAATTGAAATTGAGACTGACAGTAACAACAATGTGTCACTGTTACCGGCTCTAGTAGGTTTGCGGGTTTGTCGAACAAATTAATTCCTCAAGAAATTTACTAATTATCAAAATGTTGAAAATCGGACCTAAAATGGTGGGAAATGAAAAAAAAAGAAAACGAGAAAAAAATGTTTGGTGAAACTATATATTTTTTGCAGTTTGGCGGACCCCGTTGATAAAAATCCTGGATCCACCCTATGCTTGTTCTAGGTAACTATTTGTATATTATTTCAAAGCTATTAAGGTGGAATGCGAATAATTTGAAGTTCTTGGTTCCGTTTCGAAATTTTGTTTAATGTAAAATTCAGCATATTTCTCATATAATACGTATTTTACATTTTTGATATTTCTGTAACTTTTTTTTCTACAGACCATCAAACACGACCATTGACGTCCATTTTTGATGAACCATGAATTCACGTCCGTCAGACTGTTTTCTTAAATCGTTCTGTTTAGTCAACAAGTACCGATTTGCTCGTTTCTCATCATATTTTTATTTAAAAATGTCTTTGAAAAGGTGTATAATTTGTGGAGATTATTTTAACGTTGAAGTTGATAGTTCCGTGAAAGTGACGTCAGAGCGACAAATATGACGTTTAGTTTTGAATAAAAAGTTTCCGTTAATCTTGTCTCATGTAAAACCCAAACGATAGAATTTGACAAGAAACTAATATGATCATGAAAACTTTATCTTCTGTCGATTGAAGGAAAAAAATGATGGGGTCCCCGAATTCATTTTCGCGTAAAATTACGTTACACTACCCCTACCCCACAAATCATAAGATAGCGCAATTGAGTATTTTTTTTCATGTATCTCCTCCTTTTAGGATAAACTCTGCTATTTTATTTACCGAGTAAAATTAAATCAAAGTAGCCTTTAAAACTCGGTTACATTAGCGAAATAATTTCTATGTAGAAATCAGATTTCAATGTTTAGATTATATTTGATAGTATGAGAATGCGACAAAATCAACACCTCGTTACCCTTTGCGCTGAATTACATTACTCTACTCCTACCCCAGACAAAAAAATGCGTAATTCAATGTATTTTCTGATTCTCGTGATCAACAAAAACTAATTTTTAACCTTTTTAAAGTTGAATTTAATCAAAAGAGGCCTTTACAACTATTAATGATTTCATTCAACGTTACAAGTGAAATGATATATCTCGCAAGTTAATAATAATACATGAAAACTCATGTATCGATGCACATTACATTGTTAACATTTACAAAAATAAATTAAAAAAAAAACAAACAAAAAAAAACGAAAGAATATAGTGAAAATCCTTTATTTGAATTATCTCAACCTTTCGATTTTAACAAGTACCGGTATACCTGTATAGAATTCCAAGACAGGCCGCTATTTCCTTGACGTATTATCTATGCGGAAAAAAAAGTTACATAAATAATTTTATGCATCTGATAGCACTGAGGCAAACAAATATAGGCTTACATTATAAATATATGCCATAAATATCTTATTAGTTAATATAGGTGTCTTCTTAATGAAGCAGATTCGAACAAGAACCAGTCTTCAGAAAATAATACTGGGGTAAACAGAACATTGCCAACCCCGGCACATTACGAAAAGAGTAAAACGTAGGTGAAAATGAGAAATATTCAATTTAACATAATACATAACACGGAAAAAAGTGCTAATACAACTTTTTAAAATTTAGAAAACCTTTATGTAATTATAACATCATCTTCGAGTAAACATTATTTTATCTAACTTTATTACAAATTTTACGTTTTGGAAATATTTCGATTGTTTGGAGAGTAGTCGGACACCCGATTTCGAATAAAGTGCATCCTCCTGAATAGCCGCGGGAAAACAGCATATTTGTTGTACAGAGGCTGTTGCTCTGAAAAGGTTAATTTATTTAGCAGCTTGGCTAGATAGAAACACCATCCTTTGCAAAGAGGTTTTAGCTCTCCAGAGATGTGTGTACAAATGTTATCCTTGTATTCATAGAAACATAATAGAAACATATTCCATACATAATACGAGTAAAGAAAACATTCCATGACATAAAAAAAGAAATACTTTTTTTGGGCGGGGGGGGGGGGGGGTTAGCTCTGTTTTTCTACGTTACTGCGGGAAGTTAACCTAACCAGTGTTCCTGGATTCTGTATTCTCAACAAATAACTTTTATCTTCACCACATAAATCAGAGGTGGAGGACGAATGATTTCGAACACGTGCCCTCTATCAAATCGTCACGCCCTACCCGGGGACCGAACTCGCGATCCATAGATCTGCGCTCCTGCTGAGCTAAGCGGATGGGGTAAAAGAAAGAAAGAAAACAGCGGTTGTGACTGACGCTGTAACTCAACGAAACCTCTCTTATATCATGAATACAGAACTTGTAGAAGTTATGATTTATTTCAAATAGCATCTGTGGTATAAAATTTCAAAATAATGAAAAATTAACTCTGACCCGTAAAACGAAATTCCGCCATCAAATTATGCGAACGTATGCGTGGAGCGGGTAATTAACCGGGCAAGCCTATGGCAACTTATCTTATGGTCAGCTGTTACTAGGGTGGTGAAGTAAGAAACGAAATAATAAAAACGTAAGACCTTGGAATGTGCGTGCGTGCGTGCGTGCGTGCGTGCGTGCGTGTGTGCGTACTTAGGGAGGGTTAGGGATAATATCAAGAAAAACAAGATACAAACAACATTTACTCTCTTGGAGGGGCGGTTGAATCAAGGGTCATACGTCTGAAATCACAAACTGTAGAATATTTGAATCTGTTGTATAATATTGATCAATGATATTATACAATAATGATGCTTTCTGTTTATGTTTCAAGTGTGAAAACTCCGAACAATAAACACAATTGCATATGCAAATATTCTTCATGTTAGTAGCGTTTTACAACGGGAAACATGTTTATTGGTACTTTGAATAAGAAAAATTTGAAAAAATAAGCTTTATCATATAGGAAGTATATTTAAAGCGACTTTCAAAAATAACATGATCGGTATTTTAAGCAAAGTTGTCGTATTGACGTATGTTATACATTCTGCATTCAAACGATTTCGCAATGAAGTCGCCAATTTTACAGTTACAAAGACCTCTTTTGAAAGGAAAACTCTCTTTCTCAAGTTCCATGATTTGTTTCACGCCTATAGTGAACAACTGATCAATGAGCATGTAAAATACTAAGATTTGGAAAGAGATATATCAGAAAAAAAGACAAACTAAGTTATGCTGTGATTTGGGGGTAGGGGTAGCGTAATGTAATTTTACGCGAAAATGAAATTCGGTGACCCATATTTTTTTCCTTCAATCGACAGAAAATAAAGTTTTCATGATCATGTTAGTTTTTTGTCAAATTCTATCGTTTGGGTTTTACATGAGACAAGATTAACGCAAATTTTTAATTCAAAACTAAACGTCATATTTGTCGCTCTGACGTCACTTTATCTTAAATATCGACTTCAATGTTAAAATGATCTCCACAAATTATACACCATTTCAAAGACATTTTAAATGAAAATATGATGAGAAACGAGCAAATCGATACATGTTGACTGAACAGAACGATTTAGAAAACAGTCTGACGGACGTGAAATCATGGTTCATCAAATATGGACGTCAATAGTCGTGTTTGAAGGTTTGTAGAGAAAAAAGTTACAGAAATATCAAAAAAGTAAAATACGCATTCTATGAGGAATATGCTGAATTTTATATTAAACAAAATGTCGAAACGGAACCTAACAACTTTAAATTAGGCGCATTCCACCTTAAAGGTCGTCTGATACTTAAACTTTATTAAAATATAACCTGTATTGCAAATGGTGATTATGAATCTAAGGGGAGAAAGTTAAATAAGAGGAGTAAGTTAATTATTAGTGGACACAGCCAAAATGTTCGTAAAATTTCAGTGTTAAATTGAGAAAATTTGTCAATTTTGGCCAGGATTAATGCTCACCTGCCCCCTTGCCCACCCCCCCCCCCCCCCCCCCCCCCCACCCCCACACGTTCCTAAGCCCCTATGAACCGAGTAGACCCAGGACTGTAGGCCGTGCAGAAATTGAAATTGAGACTGACAGTAACAACAATGTTTCATTGTTACCCCCTGTAGTAGGTTTGCAGGTTTGTCGGACAAATTCAAGCCTCAAGAAATTTGTTAATTATCAAAATGTCGAAAATCGGACCTAAAATGGTGGGAAATGAAAATAATGATAACGACGAGAAATTTTGGTGAAACTATATATTTTTTGCAGTTTGGCGGGCCCCAATGATAAAAATCCTGGATCCACGCTATGCCTGTGTCGCCGACCTCGCCAGCCGGTAGATTGAGTAATGACAACTCTGGTGTTCGTATGCTATATGTATTTGACGACAAATACTATCCTGCAACTGTATATATATAAATGTATATAGACAATAGATGTGGAAATATTTGAGCACAAAATGGCTATAACTTTTGTTTACACTTTTGAATATGGCGGTGTGGTTGTGATTGGTTACTGATTCATGCAAATGAATGTTAAGTAGAAGGTTAATCGAACATAGATATGAGATTAATGGTCAAAAGGTAGTAAATTTTATGTAAACCGACTATTTTGGACTACTGACGACAACTACTATATTAACTAACGGAACTGTATAAGCTGTTTTTGACTAAGTATAAAGACTAATAAGCTTTCTATTAAGCACTATAAAACAAAACCAAATTCTTATAAAAAATAGTTGTAGCTTTGGTACGAAACGTGTATGAACAAAGTTATTAAATACAACACTCCCTATGACATATTACCTCCAGCCGAAAAATGTCCCGGCATTTCGACAAGGCGATAAAATGGCAAAAAGAAAATCTGAAAAAAATCACATAATATATCATAACTATATAGCTAAAACGTTTCGGTCTTCAGCAACCTGAAAAAAAAATCATGTAATTAGAGTGTCATGGCGAAAACATATGTCAATTAAATACATAAATGAACAACATCTATGAAATTTACTCATGATTGTATACATGACATTTGTGCCTATAAACAACCACAAAAATGACTTTGACTCCCATCTGTCCGCGATCTTATATCTACCTCTGATAGTTACATGTCTTGCAAGAACAATATCGCCTGGGTGTAATTTAGCGGCTCTTGCTTTCTGGTCGTATATTTTCTTATTTATTTGTATCTTTTCATCTGCGGCTTTCTTTGCCTTTTCATACGCAAAGCTAAGTCTGTCTCGTAACTTGCGGACATATTCATTTCTTGTCTTTGCTTTATCTTCTTCGAAATGAATACCAAGCAAGGCGTCGATTGCAAGTTTTGGCTGTCTCCCGAACATGATGTAGTATGGAAAAAAGCCGGTACTATCATGAATGGTAACATTGTAGGCATGGAACAAGGGGGCTACGAATGATTTCCAGTCAGATTTCTTTGTTTCCTCCAGTGCTCCCTGCATTTTCAAAAGCCTCTGGTTAAACCTTTCCTTCATTCCGTTTCCCATAGCATGATATGGAGTGGTGTGGAACTTTTCTGTGCCTCCCAGAATACATAGTTCTTTTATGAGACTGGACTCAAAATTAGCTCCCTGATCGCTAAGTATTCTGTCGGGAAATCCGTAGTGGACGATAAACTGTTCAAATAGCACCATTGCTGTAGTCTTAGCAGTTTCATTCTTGGTTGGGTAAGCTTGTCATATCTTGAAAAGTGGTCTGTAACTACAACTATATGTTCAAAGCCATCTTTGGACCGCTCAAGAATCAGAAAGTTCACAAATACAATTTCCATCGGAGCAGTTGACGAGATACTGATAATAGCTGCTTTAGCTGGTTGTGTTTTTCTTGCAATACAACGCTGGCATTTCCGAATTCTGTCTTCAATATAAGCATTCATACCAACCCGGTAGAATCGTTGTTTGAGGAGGGATGTTGTTCTATCACGGTCCTGATGTCCGAGATTATCATGTAAGGCGCTGGACACTTCCTCTTTGACATAATCTGGTAATACGAGCTGCTTATACTTCTGTTCTCTGTATTGACCGGATCTAAACAGTATGCCGTCCTTAAGTTCAAGATTGTTCCACTCCCGCAGGTATCTACCAACTGGGGAGGTATTACCACTGACCCGCTGAGCTGTTGGTCTAGTGCCCTTTTCCAGATGGTCAATAAACTGGGAAATAAAAGGATCGTCTTGTTGTGCTTTCCTACAATCTTTTGAAATTAATGAATTCGACTGAATGATTTCAATGGGAACCTCTTGTGACGGTATCGGGTCAACAAAGACTCAAGAGAAAGTATGGAGAAGGCAAGTGGTGTTTCAGATGGCGATGAAGATGTTGCCAACGACATTGCAATGATGCAACTCTTTTCAGTACTCTGTTCACTAATATCTGTCTTTTGTGTTGGAATACGAGACAGTCCGTCTGCATCGGCGTAGTTTTTGCCACTTCTGTTGAAGTTGTTCTGAAGTTATAGTTAGATAAAGCTGCCATCCATCTTTGTCCAGTTGCATCTAGCTTAGCAGAGGTGGTAACATACGTCAGTGGGTTGTTGTCTGTTGCAACTTAGAATACTGCGCCATACAGACGCAATGTATTTTAGCTTATGTGCAGGATAATGTTTCTCTGCTGGTTTTAGGCTCATACTGGCGTATGCTATAACTCTGTCTGTACCGTTTGGTTTTTGATATAGTACGGCTCCGAGACCTTTTAAAGATGCATCCGTATGAAGTTTGAATGCTAGTTTGTAGTCTGCATAGGCTAGAATAGGTGGATTAACTAATTTGCTTTTCAATTCCTCGAATGCCTGTTGTTGTTCTGTGCCCCAAACAATTGGCTGCCTTTTCTCTTTTTGCTTGCTAGGTTTGTCACTTTTCAACGGATGACCTATCAGAAGATTATTTAGTGGTCTGGCGATGGCGGCGAACCCTTTTTGGAATTTTCTGAAGCAGCTGACAAAGCCTAAAATCTTCCTTACTTCTTTTACAGATTTTGGTACTGGCTAATCTTTAACAACTTCTGTTTTTTCCGGATCGGTTTATATTCCGTCTTTTGATACCACGTGACCTTAATATGTTATGTGCTCTTTGAAGAATTGGCACTTCGATGGTTTAATCTTCAAGTTTTTATCAGACAAGCGTTTGAAGACTGCATCTAGACGATCTAAGTGAGAATCTATGTCTTCTGAAAATATGACGATATCGTCCAGATATATCAGGCAATCTTATAAGTTCAGGTTACCCATACACCTATTCCTGAGCCGTTTGAACGTTGTTGGGGTGTTACATAGCCCAAATGGCATCCTGTTAAATTCGAAGAAACCGATATCCCATACTTGGAATGCTGTTTTCTCTTTGTCTGATTCTTCCATTTCCACATGCAAGTAACCTGATTTAAAGTTCAATTTTGAAAAATATTGCGCTCCTGCTAAAAGCTGGAGAGTGTCGTCCATTCTAGGGATCGGATAAGCGTCTTTCTTCGTTCGTTCGTTTAATTTTCTAAAGTCCAGGCAGAAGCGAATTGTCCCGTCCTTTCTTTTACTATGACGACTTGGACGACCATGGGCTATTAGATTCTTTAATTGCACCGATATCTACATTTCTTTAGGATGTTCACGTAGTTCGTTTTAGATAGCAGGAGGTACTCTTCTGTAAGGTTCTTTGAATGGTTCTTAACCGTAGGTTCAATTTTGTGTCGAACAGCTGTGGTATGGTCGATGTCGTTTTTATGTTTCAGAAATACTGATTCCCACTTCTTAAATAAGTTGTACACCTTTTTCTTTTGTTCAAATGTAAGCTCTGAATCTTCTTTGTCAACAGCAAAATCTTTTTTCAGATCATATTTGTTTTCTGATGTTGTATCCTTTTCTATTTCAGGTGACAGACTGGGAAGTAAAGACGGAGGATCCATACAATCAGGTAAGTTCAGATTTTCTATTATATTTTTGCTCTCTATTTCAGGTCCATTATTCGATGGTGAGGATGTAAAACCCCGGAAACCAGGTAAGTATTCTTCAGTGTTACCTTCCTTACTTTCGATTACAGATGTTGTATGTTGATTAACAGAAAATATCGGTTCTTGGGTCGATGTGTGTTTCTTGCTCTTCTCATCTATGTTTACATTTTTAGAATCAGGTTTTTCGTTACAGATGTCTGCTTTCCTGACAATTTTCACTTCGTTCAATTGACATATTTGACTTTTGCAGACATATTGCAAATTTTCACAGGTACACGTTCAGTTTTCCCTGCATTTGTAAGCTTTATCACTTGAGGACAAACTATCGGCTGTTGGTGGTAAGTTTCTCTCAACTGGTTCTGTAACTGCAGCTTCGGTGTTTCTGATCTTTCGTACGAAACCACTTATAGTTCTAACTTCCAGAGGTTTTAATGTGACAGGTTGTGTTCTAGCTGATACTGATTCTACAGACATGAACGCAATTTTCCATTCATCAGTTGTGTAATTTGATGTTTGGTTTCTTTGTTTTATTTCCCTGATGACATTAGTTCCAATTAAAACTGGAACTTTATGATGGTATTCTGTCGGTGGAAACACAAAAAACAACACTGTTATTGAGCCATTTTCGAAACTTTCACTTTAGAACGTAGCCTCTATGTAACCCAGGTAAGGTACGGTTGTGCCATTTGCTGTTTTAATTTCTAGCACAAAGTCTTCCAAAGTATGAAGTGTGGGTTTTGTAGGTAGTGTCTGATAAAATGTTTTTGATATATATTGAGCTAACCACTGACCCGCTATCTATAAGACCTTTTGACGTCACGCGTTCAATCTGTTTTGTTGTCTCATTTGATGAACCTATCGGCCGGTCCAAAATATTATCTTTAAGGCAGTTTTGATTACTAATGCTTACAGTATGCCCTGCGATGGAAGCATTTACTGGTTTAAATCTTTCTTTTCTTTTCCTGCGTTTGCCTTTTGGGGTTCTTCTGATTTATCTAGTTCTTTTTCAATGTTCTCGTTCTTGTTATCTGGTGTTCTTCTATGGTCGTACTTATCAAACCTTTCTCTATAGTACGGTCTTCCTCTCGATCTTCCATGATATGCTCTACTTCCTCTTTGATAACCTCCTCTGTAGGACGTTTCTCTGAAATCGGGTGAATATCCATATGGCGGTCCTCTGCATTCTTCTTGTCTGGACTTTTCCTGCTGCTATTCTGTTTTGATTTTCTAACTGGTTCATCTTTTCCATCAACTTTCACATCATATCTCTTTGTTTGTTGATGAAACCTGAAGATAATTTCAATTGCTGCTGCTGTTGTGTAACATCTGACTGAGTCGGAATATAAGAGTCTTTTCCTCTACTCCCCTGAGTACTTGTCAATGGCTTTTGTGTTTTCTCTTCTGTTGATCTCTTTATTTCTTCTTCATCAACTCGAGCTTTCTTCCTCAGGACCTCGAAATTTGCTGTAGACTCATATGTAACTCTTGTATTTTTTTCAATCTCTCGCTCTTTAGTCCCTTTCAAAACCTTTGCTTCAATAGACTGTTCTTTTTGTCCTCAGGAATTTCCCCTGTTTCAACAGCTAACTGCATGATTGTATCTCATCAGAGCTTGCCATTGGGTCTATTGTCAGCAACACTTTCCTTGTCTGATTTTTCAAAGAATTTCTCATAGTTTGTGCTATTAGTGACTCGGGGTACATCTTGCTCTTCATGATACATTCAACTTCTGTTTTCCAAACTTTAAAATCTGTTCCATTAAATGGCGGAATCTTTGGTTTGCCAAACTCAGTTTGGTGTTTCGGAGTATCGACAGTTTTGAAATCATTCATACGCCGATTTACTGTATATCTGTCATCATCTCTATTCAAGAAACTGTCTCTGTCTTTGGCTATATCACCCCTGCTTTCTACACTTCTACTTTGGTCAGCGTTGTAACCTGTATTTCTACTTTTGTAGTTGTATCCATCTGAGTCTTCACTTTGAGTTTTCATTTTAACAGACAGTTCATCCTCTTGATTCTTTAACAACCTCAACCTCTGTGCTCGTAATGTTTCGAGCTCGTACTTTTTCTCGATTTCTCTTTGTAGTCTTTCTCTTTCTTTTCTACTTTTATCTAATTCTTTCTCGACAAACTTCAAACTATTGATTCTTTCAATCACTTTTTTGCTCCTCTTCCTCAGTCATTTTTCTTTCTATTAAAGTAAGTCAATTCTTCTATTTTGTTCGTGTAATTTCTGTAATATGTTTCTTTCTCTTTGTAATTCATATTGCAGAATTTCATCATTTGCTTTTCTGTATTCTTGAAAATTGAAGTCGATTCTATCATATGCTTCATCTACAACCAGGGCTTCCTGTTTCATTGGCTTTGTTTGATACATATGAGCCTTTTCTTCATCTATTGTACCTTTTCTAGTCGTCGACTGTGTTTTATCGCTAATTGTTTTGGGTATAGTTTCTGTTTCATATACCTCTCTATCAAATGTCTGTATTTTTATCTTCATAAGCCTTGCCTACTTTACTTGTCTTAGGCCTTGCTCCATATTCATCTCTATAAGTCCTTTGATATTCATATAATTCACCTTGCTCCTTTCTCTAATCCGGTCTATAATTACTATATGGTTCTGCATTTCTATCATAATACTGATGTTCATTGAAATCATTTTCATTTCGCCTTGTGTTTCTTTCAAGCATATGACTTCTAAAGCCTTCTGTAGTTGTTGCCGATTTTTTTTTTATATTCTGCGATGCACGATCTGTATCTTTTCGACTGAGAGGAATGTCGTTAATATGACCTTTGTTGAAATAAAAGTTTCTTCTATCACCGTTATCTTTGTTATCGTCATGTCTTTCATGTCTTCTCTGATTTATAGAGTCTATTTCTCGAGGCTCAATGTTTCTTGTACTTGAAAGCACTGCTTTCACTTAAAATATCGGCGTTACTTTTCTTCAGTAAGCTCAATTTTCTATCCAATTTTGTCGTTTCTTCAGTCAAATCGACCATTTTCATATCTTCTCGTTTCCCTCATTGTCATTTCTCTGTAACTCTTGTTCTCTCAATGCATCTCTCCTCCGTTTTCTGTATTCTCTTTCAGAGATTTGATCTTCCATAATGGTTCTTTTTGTTTTTCACTATACTAAGAATTGTGTAGCTGAGTTCTATCTAACTAACCACTATATACTGTTGTATACAACACTGTTTTTCAATCGACAATTTGACTCCTATTCAGAACCGTTTGCACCGTAGGGAAATTCAAGTAGTCTCTTGTATTCTACTTTACATTCAACTTCAACACGGATGACTAAGTTTCAAAATAAACTTTCTGTTTCAATGAGACCGCTGCTTTAATATAATTACATCAACTTTCTATATCAGTGAGACAGCTACTTTAATGTTATTTCATCAATTTCCTGTATCAGTGAGACAGCTGCTTTAATGTTATTTCATCAACTGTACTCTTAATACTTCACTGTTTACATCACAATTGTATCAACTAATTCTTACTCAATAATGAGATATCTGTTTCGCTTTTATTTTTCACAAATTATCTTCACTAATGAGTGAAGAATTCCTTCCTTTTCTTCTTCACTTTTACAACACTAAGTGTATCCTAGCACTTTTGCATAGATACACTATTGCTTTGCTTCATGTGAATTAATATTGCAATTTCACTTTCACAATGTCTTCATTATCAGATGACACTTTTCACTTTCACTATTTATTTCAGTGAAAAATTTCTGTTTTTACTGTTGACATTCACTTTTTCAAGTGGTGATGAGCTTTAATCATTTCTCACAATTCATCAGCAATATCTCCACAGTTTATCAATTTCTGCTGTTCACTATATTTGCATACTATTTCACAGATGCCTTACAGTAAACTTCACTACTTTTTACCTTTTATTCTTCTCAATTTACTAATTTGCATACGCTTTCACGGATGCCGTACAATAAGTTTCACTACGTTTCTTCTCTGATTATTACGTTATTCATCCACAGTGTCTTAACTACACCATATTTCTCTTTTTCAATAAATTTTCATTTACATATGTTTAATATTCATTTCAGTTTTCATTTCAGTGACTCGTAAAATGGTTCTTCACTTTCAGAATATTGTATTCGCAATATGTTAACTATATTTCACCTGTAATGTTCAATGTCTGTTCGTGTTTTTTATTCACGATTCATATTTACTTTGTGTGTCTATGTATTTAGTTGCTCTGTGTATATTTTTCTTTAATATACAACTGATGTGTGCAGTTGAGTAACTGTATGTGTTTAGAACATTTTACACTATTCTACTATTGTTATTGTTTTGTATGTGATATGAAAAAAAATATCCACGATTTTTTTTTTTTTAAATCTTACGCCGGGGGTCGAACCAACAGTCGCGCGTTTACAAAATCCGACGAGTTTACAAACCCGCAGACTATCCAACTGAGCTGTCGAGTCCGAATGATTCGATGGTTAAGTTTTCCGATAGTGTTGTATAAACCCGATTAACCCTGTTTAGCGACGCGTTATAGATAAGCGCGGGCGGATCTGGCTGGGAGATTACAATGTGTCTACCTCAACGCCAATACAGGTAACTGTTTTTACAGTAATCTATAACAATTATGGGCGTAATTAGTCTGTAAGGCTTTGGCCAAAAGTCAATTAAGATTCCATCGATATTTTGTCAAATATCCACAGAATAAACACCTGTAATTTAGTCTAAGAGAAATACCCTTTTAGACTAGTATTTTGTTCTACTTTAACCTATCTGATCAATATTTCTACCTCTACCTTGTATGATTAAATGTGAATAGCGATGAAAACTGTGATGAAAGGTGCAGTGTGTGGGAAGTTACCTCAGAAAAAATATACCCTTATACAAAAGATAGGACAACATATGTATAAAATAATATAGACGGTTAATCGAACATAGATATGAGATCAATGGTCTAAAGGTAGTAAATTCTACGTTATACGACCATTTTGGACTACTGACTACAACTACAACTAACGGAACTGTATAAGATGTTTTGACTAAGTATAAAGACTAATAAGCTTTCTATTAAGCACTAAATAACAAAACCAAATTCTTATAAGAATAGTTGTAGCCTTGGTACGAAACGTGTATAAACAAAGATATTAAATACAACACTGTCTATAACATACATATACATATATATATATATACATATACAGTTGCACGATCGTATCTGTCGTCAAATACATATATCGTACGAACCCCAGAGTTGTCATTACTCAATCTACCGGCTGGCGAGATCGGCGACAGTGGCGCCCAACGGGTGACTGTAACGACATTACACTGGTTAGTCTCCGACGCCTGTAATTGCTTATATATAAAGTACCCGCTGAAATTCAAGGAGGAATTTCAAAATGGTGGGGAAATATGTCACGGTATAGAACTTGAGAATTAAAACGGGGAGAAAGTGTGTAGGCGGCCGGGTAGCTCAGTCGGTAGAGCATCGGAACGGTATTCCGAGGCCCCGGGTTCGAGTCCCGGTCTGGCTGCACATCTTTCTCACCCTGTGACGTTTGTGGCGCCCAACGTTCTAGGTAACTATTAGTATAATTATTTCAAAATTATTAAAGCTCGTCTGATACTTAAACTTTATTAAAATATCATCTAACCTGTTTTGGCGTCTGTCGTCATATTGTGAATACATGTATTGCAAATGGTGATTATGAATCTAAGGGGAGTAAGTTAAAGTATGAACAAACCAATATGTGTATATTGTATGCACTTGTAAATAAGTCGCGTAATGAGCTCTACCATAATAGAGGGTGCGCCTATAAACAGAGGCGAATATTACCCGATTCGATTTAAGGCAAATTAATGGAGCCGAAGCCTCTCCCTATACGAATACATGCGCAGATCGTGAGGGGGTGAGTCCACAGGTTTTGTCATTTTTAGTAAGAGACTGAAGGAGAAAAAGAAGAAGACCTTCAAGAAGACGAGAGGATAGAATGTTTAAGAGTAGAGGGTAGGTGTTAGGGAAGGCTTACTATTGGTGAAATACTGCCAACACGGTCACTTCTTTACATCCTAAAAGTTAACATTCTAATCATATAGATCTACTAAAGGTCGGGTTTCACATGATGTACTTCATCATCTAATTCTTATAAATTACCAAGCTCCTCACAGCGGTAACCTTCCATTGCGTTCATTTAGTTTAGTGTACCCTGTTTAATCGCTGCGGGTAGTTTTATAAATGTTCATTGACATAACGGGAACGGTATCTATGTGCAAACGGTTAGGTATCTTTGTTTTCATCCATCGTCTGAGGTATCATCAAAAACAGCGACATGGTGCATATAATTGAAATTTGATCAACAAAAGTAAATTGCAGGTATAGGATCCATACGTTTTGTAGTTGAGTATGTGTAGTTCTACCACGGAGAGTGGCAAATTCAGTTATCTGAACTTTGAACAAAGGAAAATACGTCTCAAAACGTCAAAATATACATACATTTCTTCAAATTTTATAGTATTATCAATATTATTGATGACTGATATTTTCCCCAGTACGAATTAATGCATTGCCTCGGACGCTTGCCATGAATATACCACGTTAGATTCCCTACAGTTTATTAGCGAGTTAACTCAGCACCAGGTAATATAGATGAGTACAGCCAGTCTACCTACATACCGTCTACCTATCGGTTTCTTTGTTATCTCTCTGACCCACGGCATTCCGTGCATAGCATACTTAGTTTTAAATACATGTACAAATTAAACTCACTAGAGCTAATGCGGCTTTATGTAATATTCTTAAATTAAGTTATTAAGATTAATATTAATTAGTGAGAGTACAGTCTTTCTTTTGGTTGTCATGTTGTGTACATAAATGTTAAAGCAATACCATAATCTTTAAACAGAAGCAGTATATATAAAATAACATCATATTAAAAGTTTTTTACGGACATGCAATTATATCAGATATATTTATGTTAAATTGTGTCTTGTTCTTAACACTGACATTGTTACAATTCAAGTTCTAATCCCCAATGATAACGTGATTCCCGACGAAACGAGAGTACGAGTACATTTTATGCTAACTGATAAAATAACAATTCATAACGCTTGTACTTAACTTTACAAGTAAATATTAGCATTGTTTCATTTTAACTATCCAGTTAGTATACTACAACTTAGCTCAATCGGGTAAAATGCAGATAACAGTTGGACATAAGCAAATCGTTTTGAGTTCGAATCCTCATGAGGACTTTTTTTCATATTTTTTTGTTTTTCCTTTTCGACTTCACTTTTGTTCCCCTATTTTCGTTTCTTTCTTTGATGGCTTGTATTTGCATACTTGTCTTTATATTATTAGTTACACAACTTGTTAGTGACAGGATACGGGATATACGCTGTCGAGGAAATCCATATCAGGCGAGAGCGTATATCCCGTATCCTGTCACCAACAAGCAGTGTAACGATTTTATCTTGCCGACTACCTTTAACATCCTCGCTGTTATTCACATAATTTTTATACTAAAAAAGCTACTTACAGTTACAGTGCAGACTGGAACCCTTCAGTCTTCTCTGGTCATCATGCTTTGGTTATAGTTAAATGAGTTGATTAACACCAGCCATAAAATGTAAAATGAACTGGTTTTTGACTGAATCACAAAACACAGAGTCTCATTAATACATGTTATGAACTGGTTTTGAAAAACTTTTATGTTTCATCCTTTCGAAAAATCATCAGATTACACGATGTCAGAAATGTCTTAAAACTTCGGCTTTCGTCCCGTTTCGTGTTAATTCTTTTATCTTGCAGGTGGTCAGACACTGCTATTAATTTTTCCAAAGGCTTACATTGTAAGAAATGACTCTGTAGGACCCCCTCAAAACTTTTGTTGACACATGAGGTGCCATTTACCCTGTCAAATAGCCTTCCAGACACCAAAAAATAACAGTTTTACATATGCATGCCCCATCCATTTTTTTTCTATTTCCATTCAAAGACAACCACCCTCAACTGTGCATGGAATTTAGTGGTGAATTCCAACAAGTACTTACTGGCACTGTCAGTACCTGGTTTTCCTACAATCTTGTTCAAAATCTTCATTGAACCACAGCCGGTTGAGTATGTTCTGAGACCTAAATAAAAGATTTACAAGAAAATAACAATGCATTCATCCAACACTCTACCCCTCCTTTATATCCTGCTCAATGTGAAAATTCTGAATCCATGCAGACACCAAAATCTTGAAATATCACTTAAATCACATGAAAACACATATTTGAATGATTGATAATACAAAGTTTGAGCACCTCTGGTCTTGATATCGGCTAAAAGTATCTACCTACTTGACCCCCTCAAACTTTGTATTATCACTGGCACTGTCAGTACCTGGTTTTCCTACAATCTTGTTCAAAATCTTCATGGAACCACAGCCGGTTGAGTATGTTCTGAGACCTAAATAAAAGATTTACAAGAAAATAACAATGCATTCATCCAACACTCTACCCCTCCTTAATATCCTGCTCAATGTGAAAATTCTGAATCCATGCAGACAACAAAATCTTGAAATATCACTTAAATCACATGAAAACACATATTTGAATGATTGATAATACAAAGTTTGAGCACCTCTGGTCTTGATATTGGCTAAAAGTATCAACCTACTTGTTAAATTCCTGCAATTATATTACTGAACAACCTTGGAAGCTTTAATCTGCTAAAAACACTAAAAGAAGCATGTTAAATAGCAAAATCTATTTTCTGTATCTGTTACTTCAGTAAAGTCACAGTTGAAATGAAACCTTCTTTAGGTCAGACACTGCTATTATTTTTTCCATAGGCTTACATTGTCAGAAATGACTCTGTAGGACCCCCTCAAAACTTTTGTTGACACATGAGGTGCCATTTACCCTGTCAAATAGCCTTCCAGACACCAAAAAATAACATTTTTACATATGCATGCCCGATCCATTTTTTTTCTATTTCCCTTCAAAGACAACCACCCTCAACTATGCATAGAATTTAGTGGTGAATTCCAACAAGTACTTACTTCACAAAATTGCTAATTTAAATGTATAGCCAGGCAGCTATACAATACTTCAAAATGCACAGAAAACATTACATTTCAAGATTTTAAGGATATATTTATGATTCAAGGCAACACATGTTTAACCAATCAGCTGAAGTCTCATTGAATGCTACGGGATTCCCTACACATTTTTCAACCGATCCGAAGCCGGCAAATAATAACAACATTTGACCAGGTAGATTAAGTGATTTAGATAGGTAAAAAATAGAACGGCAAAAAAAAGCACTAAATGTTTTATCTCGGAAACGATATCTACAGCTGGAGCTTATTATCTGACTTGATTCAATTACGCTAGCGATGCGGCAGGCATTTGGTTTTTAATCAAAATTCATACCTGAAATATACTACCAGGATATGGAATATATCCTGTCTCCACGTGACGTCTATTGACCAATAGAAATGCAATAATCTTGTAGGAGGCAAGATAAAACATAATATTATGTTCATTATTCGCTTTAGTGCCTGCTTTTAATTAATATCATCTTTCATATGATGCTAAAACTTAGCATATCGGCTTTAGATATTTCTATGTCGTGTTGTCACAGAGCACATTAAGGAATCTTAATATTTTTTATGCAAAAATGAAATAAAAATTAAATGTCGTTGCTGAGTTTCGAATCCACACGGCAAAAGGTTGGTTTAACATGGACAGTATGCTTTACCTTTGAGCTACTTTGCAACTGGTACTAAAACTAGAAATATTTAGATTTTAACATGTTGGAAAAATGCTGAGTTCCCTATGTTTCGTTTTAATTTGTTTATAGCCATGTTTATATAGAGAGGGCATAGTAGCCTATTTTTGAAAATTTCAACATCCTTAAATATATGTCATACGTTGGCATAGTTTTTATTTACCCTAAAAAGCCTGTATGTATATAAATCACACGAGTACGGTATCGCTCACACGAGTAGATAGCCGAATACCCGGTGTGGTGATACAAACTCATAATAACGAGGGATGTCAACATTTATTTTTCAATTTAATTATACTGTTCTATATATTGTTCTAACTATGCATGCGTTTGTTTGTACTAAACACTAAATGAAGCGCAGAAGTTGTTTATCAAACATCAATGTTAATGTTTATACGCCAATATTCTAAGTTATTTCGTTATAGTATCCATATTCAAGATATCAGTTCTGTTGGAAAAAAACCAAACTCTTATTTGTGTGGGCCTCGCTCTGTTTCAGCCACCTCATCATCTCTAGAACAAGCATGATAATAATTGGTAACATTTTTATCTATTTAGTCAAAACAATCAAAATGGCATGTATTGTCCGTAAGTATTGACCTGGCACTCATGAATATTCTGTATGTTTCCGTAAATGAATTTTCGGTGTCCGAACCAAAATAACGATATAACTATTGAAAAGCCAATTATATACCATCATGTATCATGTGCAGATATAGCTGCGCGGACAAAGCGTTGTGCCACTTACCTCAGGGTTGTGTGTTCGAGTCCTCTATCTGACCAATATTTTTTTTTTGTTTTTTTTATTATGTATGTAAAATTAACAGACGGAAAAAATTCACACTTATCATGCTTTATCAACGAAATACTCTACTATCCATCAACATTCTTCTATGTACATAAAACCGTTCTACAAAATGTCGTTTAAAATCTTCAGGACCGGACAAGTATTTATTCATTCATTCATTCATTCATTCATTCAACGGACAATTCAAAGAACTGTTGTTAACGACACAAAATGAAATGTTTCATAAAACAATGTAAAATAGATGCAAATACAAACACACGGAATTATATAAAAAAAAATGGTTAGAAATGAATTCGAACCCCTGGTAACGCGATTCCAAATCGGAGAGCTTACCGCTACACCACTGTGCCGTTGGTTATATAAGTTGTTTATTTTGATTAGTCTAGATATTTTCAAGACACAAATATCGCGTAAAATAACGAAAACGCCCGAAAATATTAACGAAGATTAATGAGTGCCAGGTCACTACTTATGGACAATAACAATTTGCCTTTCATTTATTCAATGTACATAAAACCGTTCTACAAAATGTCGTTTAAAATCTTCTGGACCGGACAAGTATTTATTCATTCATTCATTCATTCATTCATTCAACGGACAATTCAAAGAACTGTTGTTAACGACACAAAATGAAATGTTTCATAAAACAATGTAAAATAGATGCAAATACAAACACACGGAATTATATAAAAAAAATGGTTAGAAATGAATTCGAACCCCTGGTAACGCGATTCCAAATCGGAGAGCTTACCGCTACACCACTGTGCCGTTGGTTATATAAGTTGTTTATTTTGATTAGTCTAGATATTTTCAAGACACAAATATCGCGTAAAATAACGAAAACGCCCGAAAATATTAACGAAGATTAATGAGTGCCAGGTCACTACTTATGGACAATAACAATTTGCCTTTCATTTATTCAATGTAATGTTTGTTTATAAATAGTTATGAATAATTAGAGTTTACCAAATTCACACATGATATGTAACGATCCACTGCATGCATCCCAACTCAGTGTGTTTCCATGCCTAATGCAATTGCTGTCTCTTCTGCTGTTTCTCGAAACCTTCGTTATGTTTGATACTGAAAATGTGGAAATTTTCTGCAGTACTTATATATTAACCAGCTTGTAGTGTAAGCTATGGTGGTATATTTCTGCAAGATTTTTGGTTTTGGCCCGTTGTCGCCTTTTCGCTTTGTCGCGGCGCCAGGTGACAAAGCGAAAAGGTGAAGTTGGCAGAAATCAGCCACCATAGAAAGCACCAATTATACACTCTATCTAGATTTAGTTGATTGTTTACTTGATTAAAATGTTTTTGTTTTATACATGGGTATGGCATTAACAAAACTCAGTCTACTTTTCTTCTTCTTGGTTGCGGTTTGTGCTTCTAAATGATCTTCCCATAGTTTCTTATAACTGAAGTTGACATTTTCTTATATGGAAAAAAGTTCTAAGATGTAGATATTATTGAAATCTCTGATATTGTAAATATACATATTTTGATCACATTTCTCATATAAGATGTATAAATTCCTATGCTTTATTTGAGAAATTATATTTAACTCAAGAAATCAGCAAGTCAATTCAGTCAGATTTCATGAAACTATTTGGAATCGGTGAACATGTCTTTTTTTATTAAAGAAAAAAAGGAAGATTTCCTGTTACATTAAAGAGCTTAATAGTTAACTTTGATAATCCTCTATATTTAATGAAACTTCGTACATACTACGAGTATCTTTGCTAGTCGGCCATTTTAGTTTTTCATATATTAAATTAAAGCTAATAAATACACATTAATAAAATAGCAGATTTTTACACCGAATTTATTAAACGAGCTTATTAAAAATACAAAAATAAAATGCGAGGCTCCGACGAGGATTTTATCCTTATTATTCATCGTCTCTAATAAATTCAACATAAAGAGACACAAACGTAAAATTATGTTGAAATACATTTACAATGAACAGAAAATTTATTTCAAAATGCATTGCAACTTTATTTGTTATAAAATATTTGTCAAGACAAAACATCATAATGCCTACTTTGTGCAAATGCTTTCAAAAACATTTCAGAAATGCATTAAAATACGAATCGCATTTACTTGAAAAGGTTTATCTCAAATGCATTTCAGTAATTGAAACACATGGATTTTTTTAAAAATTATAAACAACACAATACAAAGAACAGTGAGAGAATACTTACCATTTGGATTTATCCTGTACAAGGACAAATGGAACTTTCCACCGCATGCTATGTTAAGGGAAGGGGCTGGGCATGATAAATTACACGATGACTCGCTTATCGGATCTGGTTCCATGGCATCTAAGCAGAAACACTGAAAGACAAATGCAATGTGTTCGTTCGCTAGTTGAAAATTACCTGATTATTGAAAACAATCTGATTAGATCTATATATACGATATAATAAACAAACATTTATTAGGCACACAGTACGGTGAACTCCAAGCTGAATGAGACGTAATGGAATTGTAGGGGATTTTTGTTGTTGTTTTTGTTGTTGGTTTGGTGATTGTTTGTTATAGTAGTCGCAACTTGACCGCGATGGTTGACCTTAGGCTGATTATTCATATCGATTATTTCATTATAGAAATCAAGGGTGCTTAGGGTAGCCGTGTATAATTATATGGAATTAGTTTGTATACAGTGCAGTATCAAAGTATATACACTTACATTTGAACAGTTAAAACTTTCCAATACACTAATTTATATTTACACAAATTTATATTTCCCTTTTCTCGTGCAGCTCGTGTTTTACGTACACTCCTTTTCAATAATAGGTTGTGCCTCATTGTGTATTAATATGCAAAAGTCAACCATCGGGGTCAAGTTGCGTCCACTATAATATATATAAATTCAGGTAATGTTTTCACAGTGCGCGATTATAGCACAACAGAAGTGTTGAGAATATGACATTATAAAAGGAATAATTAAGCCCCTTAAGTATCTTCAATAAACTCAGTTACAAGGAATGTGTTCTAATATTGTGTATTACATTGCCCAACGCAGCGGGCGTTGAACGATGCGTATACTATTATATTCTAAAATGTTACAAAAATGTATATATGATGTATTACCTCCCTATCTTTCAGTCCAATATTTTCTACCGATTTTCCGCAAGCAGAATAGCAATGGCCAGGAGAATTAATTTCAATATGTATTGTGTTCATGGATTTTACACTTGTATTTTTTACACATCCTGAAAAACATTGTTAGGAAATACTAAAATTAGGCGCTTTGAAATTTTGAAAAGTTTTCTCTGCATTTTTGCAGTAAACTACAATTTTAATAATCTAGAAAACAAAACATATAATGCGGCATAAATGAGTGCAAAAGCACGAGTATCTGTTATAGATGAAATTAAAATTGATTCTATTCTTAATACAAAAATGGCCTGAAATAAAATAAAATGTTTACCAAAATATTCAAAGCCAATCATCGCTCTGTAGTACCCTAGCCACAAATCATCGTGTGTTAGCTTCTGTCTGATATCTATAGAAAAATCGTCATATTCTATATCTGGTGTTGCCATTCTACATGTTGGTTTTGGATTCTTCCACGTCGTGTATTCAACTGATTCATAGTAGAATTCTAAAACAAGATAATATGAGTATTGTTCACTACGCAAAAGCCAACAATACCACCCAGAGATGGTGTCAATTTTACTAATAGAATCTGTTAGAAGAAAACAATTGAGCGGTTAAATTGAAATAGTTAATGAAATAATATCACCTTTGTAACTGTGGTAGTTTCTGTAGCAAATATGAGGATAAATATCCTAAAGTATTATCAAAATAATTCTAAATGTTGTCGGAGATGATTTATGGTCGTATGTTTGGGACAAGCACTTTTTAAGAAGTTATCATCTTACGAACGCTAAAAAGTATGTCGTTATGTGTGCGTGCGTGCGTGTGTGTTCAAGAACTTCCATTTTTCCAACAGATTTTCACAAAGTTGAACTGTAATATTGTCTTCTAAAAGCAGTATCGCGTCTATGATTCTTCATTGCACCTTCAATCTAAAATTATTAACTTTTTTATTTGTGAGAGACTTAACAACTAATGAACAGGATTTCAGTAGATCTACTTACAACCATTATGTTTTATTTCTTGCATACCAGACGGGGATTTCCGGTATTTTTACCGGTGCTGGAAAAATCCATCTTAAACCCCGGGGTGTAAGATGACTCTCGTGCTGTAAATGACGTATTACGAACTACATATATGTAGAAGATTTATGTAATAATTTATATTTTATTTAAAAACAGAATAAAAATTCAATACCTTTACAGTTCCTTTTGGTTCCTGATAGTATATTTCTCGATTCAAATCACGTTATTTTATCAAAAATTCATAACGTTACGCTGCAACTGATAAAACAAAACCGGAACTAAACATTGTTATTTGTTTTGAAACGTCATGACGTCTTTCCTGTTTACGGACGTTGGTTTCGCACACTTTTAAATACTCTGCTATAAGAAATAGTTCTAAAAAGAAAGTCGTCCGATTGATTTTATTTTTATTATTATTTCTTGAAATCGGTATGCAAGAAAAAGATTCTGTCACTGGTTACAGGTGCAGTTGGAAATATCCGGCTCTCGGGTAACTGTTTAGGCCTAAACAGTTACCCTCGAGGCCGGATATTCCCATCTTCACCTACAACCAGTGAAAGAATCTTATAATCTCGTTTTAGGACCAAAGTATCTCGGGTGCCCGGCTTGCTTTCTGTCAGAATAATTTGTTTTTATCTGTATTGAAAACGTGATACATAAGCACAGATAGTGCATGATTCAATCTGCATTCTGTTATTGCTACAATTATAGCTGAATTGCTGTAAATAATTAAATTCGGGTCATTTACGGACGATCTGGGTTAATTACAGAATTTGGCGGGCATGAAGTCATTTTGTATCCAGCAATTGATGTAAACACATCGAGCATTCAACTTATAATTTATCCCAGTATCTTGATAAAGGGGTTATTGTGGCGGATAAATTATATAAAAGAGGACGTTTGAGACTAAAGAAGAGTTGCATCATTGTAACTAGGTATCGAGCTTTATGGCCTGTGCATAGAAGATAAACTGTTACGGAACAGACGATAGCAAATACAGGCTGAGCATCGAAATGCTGAGACAGAGACATATGGTATGGCAATCTACTGCTAGGAGGGTTCCAGCTCACAACCGGTGGCGAAGTACAGCCAAGGCATTGGGGGGTCATACCTTTATGCTAGTTTAATGCTATATATTACAACATATATGCGCTGTGTATCCAAGAATCAGGGAAATTCTATTGTTTCTATTAAGAGGAATAGGCTGAACTTCTATGCGATATGGCTCGTATGTTTTCGATTCAAAGACATCGTCTGACGGGATCATCAACAAAAGGACCAGTCAAGGATACCACCTCCAGCCTATAGGAGTTTAAGCTAATTATCATTAGTTATTAGTTTGAAACATTAAGTGATTTACCTGATACCTGAAATTACAATGTATTTAGCTCATAATTGAAATAATTTACCTATCATTGGTACACAAATAATTAGGGCGAGGTAGCCAAGAAAATATATATAAGAGAGATAAAGTCTCACCAGCTCTACGTTTTAACAAATTGTAGGAACCTATATTATCAGCTAGAGTGAGACATAGTCACCCTAGCGATTGGATCCATTTCATTGTTCAAGATACTAAAGGCGTAGGCACCTCCCTAGGTCATATAACTGGTATCCTAACACTATCTCGAGACCACAACATAATGTCCCAAATGTCTAATATCTTAATTCAGTCGATCTACAATTTATTTCTAGCCCACTTATTAGCTCGAACAATCGAAGTATTAACTTCAAATTATTTGGGAAACCCTCTTCCATACTTTATCGTATAAAGCATGCTCGTCATGAAGAACGTGGCTTATGTTATCTATATGTCTTGAAAAACATTGTGTCATAAAAGGTTTTATGGAAAACTTTTATGAATATTATTGCACACAATTTGATTTGTACAAAACACGGGAGCTAGTGATCGGGACTTGTTTCATATCCGCTTTAAGTTGTAAATTTATGGCATTCATAATCTC
>NW_026461592.1:0-68337 GCF_021730395.1 Mercenaria mercenaria | reverse complement strand
CACCAAGCTGTTCATGAGACGCTGTATAAAGGCATTTCTAGTTTTAGCTCTAGCAGCCCCTAAAAGGGGTCAAATGTCCCAGCTAAACAAAGTTGGCTGCGTGCCTAATAAAGATGCTACAAATCAAGTTTGATTAGAATACATGAGAAAAAATCAATTAAAGGATTTTTTATTTATTATTTTTATTTATTTCTAAAATAGGCCAACTGATCCCGCTTTAACAAATGCATATTCGCTATTCATGAATCTTTGGACAATGACGTCACACCTATAAAAAAGTGAAGGTCAAGCAAAACATACAATTGTAATTATTTCAATATTTCTGTTTCATAAGCAAAGTTTGACCGTAGTCATATCACATATATAAACTGTATGCAGCGTACCTTCATTTCAGTGTAATGAGACTCAGTCATTATATAGCATATATATAATAAAACAGATTTCAACTGAGTTCAATATTTGCATACCATACTAAAGAAAAATATTCATATATAATAAATCAGTTAAATAATTTATAACAAATATATCAAAGCAAACAAGTACTCATTTTAATATGCAATCTGAATAAGTCACAAAAGCAAGAAACCTTTTCATATACAGACGACAATTGTAACAAGGAAAATCTTTTAAAAAGCACTTCTCTACATAAAAGACTCTTATCACACCCTTATTCATGTGATACGCAGACCGTATTCAGCTCTTTCTTTAATTTGATATATGTTGGTAATTGAACAGGTTTTTATCATATTTATTAAACTTACTTATCATTTTGAGATATATCAATATTCTTGCTAAATATACTGAGCCAAAATTAGCTTTAAAACTGTGAACAGCGTCGTTTAGGATAAACGTTTTGTCTATATTTTACTCAGCGTAGCACAATTAACAGAGTGAAAAAAATTGACATTCTCGTCCAATCAGGCAGTGTTGCACAAATCTTCCATTTTGATAAATTATCTATAATGCGTTATCAAGTAGTTTGATTTGCAAACTGAAGTCACGTGGCATAGGTAACGAAAACGAATTTAGACGGCGTTCGCCGAAAAATCTATATAATATAAGTCCACACAAAACTCGTTACCTTTGGCCTCTGGGTGTGACTTTGACCTAGGGACCTTGTTCTTGTGCATGACACTCCGTCTCATGGTGGTGAACGTTTGTTTAAAGATTAAAGGGCTGGACAAGAACAAAAAGCCTATTTGGCCTTTGACTTCCGAGTGTGATGTTGAACTTTCAGCGAAGGGCCCGGGTTTTGTGCATGACAGGTTGCCTCATCCAGGGAAAATTTTGTGCCAACTGATATTCAAATCCTGTTTTGCATGACGAAGTTACAGACTGGACATATGGACATAAATGAAATAAAGAAAAAGCTTTTACAATTGTTCAATGGCAACATGGAATTATATGTTTGATGATTCCAGTCACTTGTGGTCATATATGTATCAATATTTGTCAAACTGAAACTCACCAGTCAATCATCAGTTTGCAGTTTTCTTCATTTATAAACAACGTTGACATGATAGTTTTATCGTCTATTATCACAACAAAAATGAAAATTACTAATAACATTAATATTGTGTATGATCTTGCAACCATATCAAACGCCATCTTGGAAATTTAAAACGCATAAAGACTGCAGAATTTTTTCAATGATTCATAACAAGAGGGCCATGACGACCCTCTAGCGTTTACCTGACAGTTACCGTACGGGCACATGATTCTTTGGTAAACATTTACACAATGCAAAAGCTTTAACGCAATGCCAAAGTTCTAAGTTCTAGGACTTGATGTTATAGACAGGATGATTTCTGATGTTGTTTCCCACATAATTCTATGTACAAGCAGCTAACGCTCGACTGCGTTTTTGCCGGGTTTTCCGAATTAGGTGAAAATTGATTAAAGTTCTAATAAAGGCATACAATAAATAACCTCCTAATTGATAAGCACTAATGACCCCGAAATCATGGTTATGTGCACATCAAAACCAACATACGTATGAAGTTTCAATGTCCTAGGTGAAATACTTGTCCAGATATTGAGCTGAAACCATTTTCAATGCTCAGGTCCCTGTGACCTTGACACTTGACCCAGTAGTTGTTGAGAAAAATGAATGAACAAAAAGGTTAACAAGAAACTCATTATTCCATCCATCCGCCCATCGACCCAACTGCCCGGACAGGCCTAATCTATACGCCCGATATTTCTTCGAAAACCCGGCCAAAAACAAGTGATCTCCATTGTAGGGCCAATATTCACCCAAGATACAAGATATGAACGACTTTTTGGTAGAAGACTACAAGACGATTCTATAACAAATGTCTATGGTCTGGGTCTTGCAGTTTTAAAGAAGAAAATTATTAAAGTTTTCTTGTATAAACCTATGTTAAACAAGTGGCCCCTTGGCGTAGACAATTTTAATCACAGAGGAGTGATTGTAATCAGATCATTGTACAGGACCGCTACACTATGCCACAGGCCAAATATCTAAAGCCCAAGGCTTGAGGTTTGAGACATAAAGATTTTTTTCTTATTTAAACAAGTGGCCAAATTACTACATGTTAGATCTGAGTTTGAAATCCTAAACAGGTAGACTTTTAAATTTTCTCTTATTTTTTAATTTAAAACTAGTGAATCCCGGCTGTGGCCAATTGTAGCTTAAAGACCATGAATTGAACAAACTTTGTTGAAGAACATTAGAAAAAGTTACTTGCTAAATATCTAAGCTTTAGGCCTTTAGGTTTTAGACGAGAAGTGTTTTACTGTTTTCCTATGTAAGGACCACGTAAAACAAGTGAACCCATAGGCGGGATCAATTTAAACCCATTGACATGACTTAAACAAACTTGAACGGGGTTTACTTAACCTAATATCAAAGCTCAAGGCCTTCAAGTTTCTGAGAAGAAGATTTTAGGTATTTTTCTGTGTTAGTCTATGTAAGTCTATGTATACTTGCAAGGCCAATTTTGACTCACGGGTAATTTTAGTAAAGACCACTTGACACTTTGTGCTGAGGTGAGCTAAAATGTTGACGCAGGACAACGACCGATGGACAACAGACCACAAATAAGCAGGCAAGTTTTCTATCAGCGCTATTAAAATATATCAGAAGTCTGGTAAGTAATTTTGGTATTTTAAATAAAAGAGTATTGTCTATTGAAACAGAAAAATATAATAAACATGAAGAAGTATGTTACAGAATCTTTTTTTACTTTATAGCATTCATCAAAAAAAATCAGTTATTACAGTGTACGATTTACACTTCGCAGTCAAAAGCATTATTAGTGATTCGTGCATATTATTTATCTTCATATTATTTACTAATTTTTGTTCAGCAGACACAACCTTTTCAAATGATATCAAAACAATTATGTGATCACCAGGCATCGAAATTTTATATATTTGTGGATCGGATATCTTAAAACATTTTCTGAATTTTGTCAGCCTAAGAAATTATTAGTCAATTTACGTTTTTGTGTGAGGAAAGCATTGAAATAATCCATTGCTGTAATACAGCAAGATAAGTATTAAATATGATAATACACAATACTTCATTTCAATAATTACCATTAATGTTAACTTTATACACTGCCATGTGTCCGTCATTTCCACAAGCTATGCCGATATTTCCACATTTGTGGTTACATTCCTGGTGTCGGACGTCTCCGTTAGGTGCATCTTCCAAGCAGTAGCACTGTCAAACGAACATGATATTAGTTATATTAGATTTAAAACGCACAATTTTCCTTTGTCAATAGAGCAACATTCCCTCATCGAGAATTATTTTATCTACAATGCTCAGTCGGGGCGTTGAATTCTACATGTGAAGAAACCACCGAGCTGGCTTACGGGAGGTCGGTGGGTCTACCCATGTGCCCGCTCGTGATGAAATAATGCACGGATGTCGCCAAATAAACAATGAATATAATTATCGGTGCGATGTTAAACCCAAATCTATAATGTCGTGTTATTTGTAAACATGGAAGGACGAGGAGTGAGGTGTTGTGCACAATCAACCGGTGTTTGTTTTGCCCATGTTATTTATTTGTTTTACATCGTCTGTCTTACATAATTGCACCGGTTCGTTATTAGTCTGTGTTCAGACCCTATATTTTGTTTACATGAGATAGTTCCTGAAGCTAATCAAATTTTTATAATAATGTCCCTTTTCTTCTCAAAACGTAGACAATCAGAGCCAAGAAAGTCTGGTCGGAATATACAAGAATAGTGATTTTAAAAATAAACAACATGAACAAACGAACAAACACAGCGCAGATCCGACCTGTCAACCAAACCAATAATATTGGCCGATAAGATGATGCATTATCCGTCGATACGTTGAAGTTAATGCTATGGCACCGATGTGTCTCACAAGCTTGTAACCGAAACTAAGAACTTATGGCAAATAAAACCTATACATGTGAACAGCGATCTTCAAATTTTGGCCACCCTCTACATATTTTCTATAAGACCTTTAATGCTTAATATTCTTGGACTGAATTTTTGTTTTTCTCTTTAAAAATATCAGAAGTAATGTTGAATGCGTTATTCATTTTTCTTGCCTAATTTAATGTTGCAGATGGTGCGTGAACCAACTGAAATGTAAAAAGATTGTTATGAAAATGATATAGGTTGTTTCAAAATGTAGCCAGTAACAAGAGGAGCCATAGAACAAAGCCAATGGATCTTTAACGCCTAGATAACATGAGTTGATATTCTTCTTCTGATACATAAATTATACCTATTTTATAGATATAAATATTTATATTAATGGCTCAAATTCGGATTTTTCGAACACTCGGGATTGCTGGAACTCTTCGTCTGGTCCCGAATTCATTCCTCCTTTATTCTATATATTTCTACCTCAAAAAGGTCGAACTTCAAAAATTTTCGAACTTATCTGGTGGTCCCCTCGGCTCAGTAACAGTGATAATTTCACCTATTCAGTCAAACTGACAATTTATCGCCGGAATGGCTTGTGTCGTAAAGCTTCCCCTTTAACCGGCGCGATCATGATTTTCGCACGCTCATATAATTTTGCATCAGTATACGACAAATAATTTTAAAAAAGTGACCTTCGTTTTAGCAATGCTTTAATGGACTTTGATTAATACGAATAAAGAAATTGAGCAATGTCTGTCTTTATTTTTCCTGCATAAAAACGGGAGATCCGATGTCAACTTTCATACTGCTTTAGCATGGCTGAACAACTTCGTAAAGGACCTGGAAACGGGGGATAGCTAAGTCGGCTACTGGAAAGCAAGGAACAAAATGAAAATTAGATCCAAAAACTTTAGATACAAAATATTACGCCATCATCAAATGGTCTGAAATCAAAAACAGAAATCGCTAAAATGTTTGATGTACCAAAAACGCGCTCTCTGGCTGGATAAAAATGTTAGAGTTGATTAAAGAGCGTTACGCTAAATTTGGCTCCAAAACGAGGAAATATGAGAACGGTAAATCATTTAAAATATTTTTATTGTTTATCAAATTATCATATGCAAAATATATCGAATGCATTCATAATAAATTTGAAATGTGTAATTTATTTAATGTAAATTTATTTTATGAAAATTTTAAAAGCCTTATAATGTGCATTTATGTTTCTATTGAAAATTATTTTAAGTTCATTGATAGTCATGTGATTTTTTGTTTTATATTTTCAGGGCAACTACGAAGAATCAGCATTGTTACGTTGGTTCACTCAGCTTCGTGACCGCGATATCAGCGTTACGGGGCCGATCCTACTCCAGAAAGCCAGCTTCTTTGCTGAACAATCGGGTTTCAGTCTACAGGATGGCTCAATAGTTTTAAGGAGCGGAATAACATTGCATTTAAGACATTTAGTTGTGATTGAAATCCGTTGATTAGAATGAGGTTGCCAAGTGGTCAGTGATATTGAAGTCTGAAGCTCTTGACATCTATAACGCAGACGGAACAGGCTTGTTCTTCAAATTCACACCAGATAAGACGATTGAATTTAAGAATGTAAAATGTGTAGGAGGTAAACCTAGCAAAGGGCGAATTACAGTTTTAAATTGTACCAACATGACGGATGGAGACATTCATTGTTTGTGATAGGTAAAACAAACCTCGGTGTTTCAAAACTCTCCCATGTAAATACGACTTCAATACAAAGGCATGGATGACGGGTGATATCTTCAGTAACTGGCTGCTTGAGCTGGAGAAACAATTTCAAATCCAAAATGGTTGTTGACAATTGTCCGGCACACCAAGGGTCTACGTAACATTGAGCTAGTGTTTCTTGCTTTTTGCCTCAACAAGTGTGACACAAACGATGGACCAGGGTGTAATCAAGAATCTGAATATGAAGTACCGAAAAATTATCATCAGGAAAACAAATCCGATCCATGGACCTAATTCACAGTGACAGTGCTAGAGGCGTTACGGTATCTTCGACCAGCGTGGTCCCAGGTCAAACCTTAAACAATCACCAACTGCTAATCCCACACCGGGTTCCGACTGAGTGAAATCATTCAACTAGCTGTGTCCGTTGTCGACGACGACGAGGTAATAGATAGTGACATTTTGAATGACATGATTATGGCTGAAAACAGTGATGTTAGTGAACCAGAAATACACGACTACGAGCCAGCACCAACACCGCTATCATTTCTGTCTGACGCTATGAAAGCGTGTGAAACGCTCACTCAGATGTTCGAGTGCCTGACAATTCAAACTACGAACTCATTCACATGTGTTTTATGTACATATCTTCCTCCAAATAAGAGTTCAACAAGTGTTCTGCGGTTCAGTCCTCAATCAAGGATTTCTTTAAAAAAAAAAAACTGTAAAACTGTATACTGTTTATGTTTCACTGATATTGTTATTTCTTTGAAGCAATAATTACTAGTTGTGCTAATTATTAGTTCCCTTGTTCAAATAAATGTCTGTTACTATGCGGTAATGTAAATGAAATAAAAAGACGATCTCCGCTGTGTTTCGTTCATACTGTATTTCAAAAGAGTTAAATAAGGTCGTCGGCCAAAGATCTTTCTTAAAATGAAGAAAATATTTATTTATTATCATGCAGATCTGAAATATCAGTTCCGTCGGATGAATGATATATCCAACGATGGGGGGGGGGCGATTCCATTATCAGCAAATGAATGGTCAAAAAAAGTTAAAATTTAGAGGGCCTGAAAAAAATGTACACCTAATTACACAATACGATACAAATGTATAAAAAATAACACAACAAAGCATAATTTACATTAAAACTATATTAAAAATAAAACGCAATATTGTCAATTTAATTATTTATCAAAGAATTGGTGTAAACATTACAACCTAAACAGTCCCTCACGCGTGAACACACAACATTGTGACTGGAAAGGCCGTACCGGCTCGACAGTAACCAACAGAACAAATCAACACACCTTACAATATTTACATTTATTTTACAAAGATGATTATTAACAATGAATAGATTATGAAAAGAAAAAACAACTGGATTATAAGAAAGAAAAAAAAAAGAGTTTCTTATCTCCTAGATACAAAAGTTCTTATAGTCCCCATTCTTATCGACGTGACCACAGGTCTTTTAAAGTAATTGTGAACTTAAGTAGCACAAACAAAACGTAGGCTTTTCTGAATTCATTCCCTTTAAAACCGTGATTACGTTTTGGATTCCGTGTTGGCTTCCCTAGGTGGGAAGGGTGATGCATCGCTGTCTACTTCAGAGTAAAACCAAAATCACGTCTTTGCGGTTTACGGCACAACCATGGGACGAAAAGCTCTGCGCGGAATATCCTATCCAGCCGAGTGAAAGACAAGTGAACCTCGTGCAAAATTGTACTTCCGGGTTTATACATCACCAGGTAAAATCGTCTGGCGGAAGGAAGCAAAATATATAACATATGGAAAGCCACCATAGCAAAACCAAATAAGGTCATGGCATAAAACTGCATTCCTTTGGGGTAACAAAAAACCATACCACCGTAGGCTCCCATACATAATTACTGCTACATATACAAAACATATGTGCTACTACGTTCAAACGACAGCATATAAAATACGGTCACCTAATACCTTCCTAATTAACAAAGATTTACTTACTTAAAAGACCTAACGTTAAAGTATGAAAAAGATATGGAAAAAGTATATGATGAAACAATATAGATA
The DNA here is from genome assembly GCF_021730395.1 of Mercenaria mercenaria. Taxonomy (NCBI): domain Eukaryota; kingdom Metazoa; phylum Mollusca; class Bivalvia; order Venerida; family Veneridae; genus Mercenaria; species Mercenaria mercenaria. Next base: position 60,192 of record NW_026461592.1, on the reverse strand, counting down.
CGGACATGAATATACTGCCTCTTATTTTTTCAACTACAAATTTAACAAATCCAATATAAATCAAACGTAATATCATAGTTGGCATCCATATAATATCAAATGCCATACACTACACGGAACATTAATTAGTGTGCTATAGACTGGCACAACAATTCAAATTACAATAATATATTACATACATGGTACTAGATTGCCATATTAGATTTTATACATAAGCAAATGACAATGCAGTTATGGCGTTCCTAATTAACAAAAAAGTTTGACATAAGTTTTTATGAAACAAAGTACTTTATAAATATCATAATAACAAATTTCAGTACAAAATTTTACTCTAATATAAACGAACATTTCGATTCCTCTTTCGAAAGATATTTACAAAAGCTGAGAAAATATAATACATCATCATCCCTGACATACCGAAAAAACTAGCTAAAACCATAAGCCGAAAAGTACATGTTACAAATTCTGTAAATGAACAAAAATTACCAAATAAAAATCGTAATGCAAAAATCATACAAAAATCTAACAAATAAAATATCTTACCTCGATCGAGCATAAATTTCTAGCAAGAAAAATAATTTCAGACATAGATTCGACCTATAAAGCTTTCGTAAAGGTGGTGTGGCGCAAGCAAATTAGTCCAGTCTATTTAAAGAGTAATGTCCCGCCAAATACTAAATATCATGGGATTCACGGCTAAGCCCGTGGACTCTTACTATTTCTATTTTTCACGGGAGTCACGATATAGCCGGTAATCTAACTACTTTAGGGCGCGAATTTTAAATTGACAATTTGAGGCCCATTATAAGTGGTTTTTGGGGATAAAAACATAAAACAGAAGTTTAAAAATATCAAACTTTCTTATTACTGAACAGAATTAAATGAATTAACAATGGAAATATAAGTTATAAATACAGAAAAAACATGAGATTATTTAATGCTTAGAAATCTGACATTTAACCTCAATAACTCAAAAATTTACAAAAGATGATGCAATACCTGGCATTTACTACATATAAAATAAGGCCCGTAATGACCCAATTTTGTGACACACGTCCCCCCCTCCCCCCCCCCCCTCCATTCAAATTTTCCTAAATTGAAAGCAAAATGCATACTGAATCTCGCAAACACAAAAAGAAAACACCACTGTCCCCATTCTATCTGTACACCATATAATATAGCCACCAGATTACAACTCTACACAAATAATCTGCGCCTAACATTTTCTTCTACCAGGAATTGCTCCTAATACTGAATCATATGGCTGCAATGCAACTGCCCATCTCACATCAGCTCGAGTTGCTAAAGTTTTCGCTTAATCAAATAAGTGAGCTGGCTGATGATCTGTCTCTAATACAAAGTCTTTACCGAACAAATACCGGTGAAACTAGCACTGCCCATAACTATCCCGCTAACACTCCTTTTTCTATATCACTGAGTACTTTTGCTCCCTAGTAGCAATTTTTCACTAGCATACGTACAGTATTTTTCTCCATCACTTTCCTGAAGTAAAACTGAGCCAAAACCTACATCTGAAGCATCTACTCTCAATATAAAAAAAGTCGATCCGGTTTAAATTCTGGCAACTTCAAAATAGGCGGACCCATTAAGCAAGCCTTCAAAAGTCTGGAAAGCCTTTTCTTGACTTACCAAACACCCCACTCTACAAGATTTGGCTGACCGCTTTTCGTCAAATCAGTGATTGGAACTTGCAATGGCGGAAAAATTGGGGATAAACTTCTGTTAAAAATCCAACAACTCCTAAGAATTGAACGTATTGCCTTTCTTGGTTTTCGTGTGGTCTTTCGGCATCCTGTATAGCCTGTACCTTATTTGGAACTGGTTTCAAGGTCTGAACAACCTCCTATCAATAGCCCTAAACATTCTAACTTCAGAAAACCTATAAAACCCTTATCGGTTAGCGGTTTAACTTAGCCTCTCTAGTCTGGTTAACAACTCATGAAAGTGCCTACCGACATGTTTCAGCCAAGTGATTGTATACACCAGGATACATCAAATGAAGCTATCTGAGTGCACTCCTAGGTCCCTTCAAAACCTTCGCATCAGTCTACAAAACGTTGCCTGGTGCGTTAACTAATCCCAAAGGGCATCTACGGAACTTGGAACAAACCTATCGGGTTTCCAAAAGCCGAGATCCATGGGTTTTGCCTTTTCAGTCAAGGAGGAAACCTGCCAAACCTTGCTCAAGTCTAGTTTAAAAAATATCTTATACTTAGATAGCTTTGAAAACATCTCCACCATTTGGCATAGGTTCAGCATCGAAAACCTTCTGTTTGTTGATCTGACAAATCTATACAGAACCTAATACTGTTTATCATTTTTCCTTATGAGGACGATATGGGAGGAAAATGGAGCATTGGATGGTTCGATTTACTCCAACTCCAACATTATATCTACTTCTCTTCACTACTGGCTGCGAATGAAAAGGAAAATTATAACCCCTTACTCCATATCGGATCTGTAGTTGACAACCTTGAATATTCATGTTCAACTAAGTATAGAAATTTCCAGGAATATCTGTCAGTACATCTGAGAAATTTTCTTAACAAGTCCCTACTACTTCCTGCTTACATTCTTACAGGTAACTCCCGATATATCTCAACACATTGTACGTTCTGAACCGTAGGGGCTTTATAGGTACACAAAACTATATCCTTTTCTACTCTACTCGAAAACTCATCACTTCTTTCATTCGATCTAATCTGTCATAATTCTCCTGGTATCCTCCTCTACAATAGCTGCTTCCAACCGAACTTAAAATACCCTTTTCTGGTATAGACTTACAAATTCATCCTTCCTTTCACAGTACTGTTTCAGCATGATTTGCATGAAACGTTTTCTCAACTTTCCGTCTACATCTATCCTGTTAAACTAGTCCTATTTACTCCCTCTACTACTACGTAAGGACCCTTCCCAATGTAAAACAACAACTTAATTATGTTTCGTAGGTCACAATACAGTACCATTACTACCTGCCTTAAACCTCCTATCCTCAAGCCTTCCTAATTGTAAATACTTCTTGTATCTACAACACTTTTGCTAACTGTTGCTGACTATCTTACACGTATCCTCCAACTTTTCTTGCAAATCCATAACATTACTGAAGTGGTTTTAAACCTCATGCATCTCCGTCTATTATTTACGCAGCCCCTAAACTCCACTCTAGCACAGTTATCGGTCCACGAATTGTTCTGGCCGAAAAGTAACTCACAGGGATAAAATCCCAAACATACTTGCGAATTCACCGGTAAGCAAACAACATAGCATCAAATACCTATCCCAATCTACTAGGTCTCTCACTTACACATACGCTTCAACATTGCTTTAAACTACCGTTAAACTTCTCTACAAAACCGTAACAACATAGGGTTAAACGGTGTTTGTAGTTAACTGCCTAAAGACACTAACCTACAACTTCTGCCAATAAGTCTGCGTAAACTGCGATCCAGCAATCGGTAAGCACTCCTCGGCACTCCTATCTCTATACATATCTACTAATCCCCTCTGCTACTCTCTCAGTTTGTCAATAATAGTGTAGTGCTTATGGCTTCTCCGGATATCTAGTAGCAAAAATCAAACCATAGTCAAAATGTCACCTTTTTTTTCCTATCAGTCAATAGTTCGATCGACCAACGATATCCGACAGCAACTCTCTTAACGGAGTATAATCAACAAAGTCATTTTTCCTAACGGATACTTTTAACTTAACGTCTACCCTTCGCCAATAGTACGTTACAAATACTACATGACTGACAATAACCTTTCTAACCTCTGCCCATTACTCCTGGCCAGTAAAATCGCCTAATACCCTATCATCACTCCGTTTTCCTATACCTAAATGGATGGCCTGACAAGTAACGAATCATTGCAACTTTCCATCAACAGTTTCTCTAAGAACAATTTAGTACAATCACTGTCTACTTTTGTCTAAATTCTGGGCGGTATACATCTATATAACAAACTATTCCTTATCTCAAACCTAACTGAACCCTTTTACCTCAACACTGCTTAATCGTACCTTCCACAGCCATCTGTCTACTACAGATCTAACGTGCTATTCTTTCTGTTGCTTTTCTACGAATGCCCCTCTATATACATCTAAAATCCAGAGACTGAACCTTTAAGCTTTACTTGCTTCTTAACTTTGGCTTGCGGCCCTAGTTTTTCTACTGCATACGCTAAAACTATCTAAACTGAGGTTTCCACAGCTTCCCCTCTACATTACCAATTACAACATCATTGGTAATATATCTACAACCACCGCCTCTACCAACCCTTGAAATACGGACAATCAATATCTATTCGAAGCCTACATCCTAGCCTATGTTCACTACCCTCTATTAAACTTACATCTACGTGTTTTTCTCTAAAAACAGACTTCTTCTACTAATCCCGTTTCACTATCACACTATGTACAACCTGTATCTCGCATAGCGATTACATCCCACCATTACAAGTACCGGTTTTTGTAAGGACATGTACTTACACTAAGCATACCTAACCTCCTCTACATCACTTAGTTCTATAATCTATTTTCCAACCTCTGTACCTACTTGACCTTACTCCTATCTCTATCTCTATTTCTTCCTCTACCTCTGCTCCTAGATCGGTCACGGCCTCTTACCTCTATTTTCTATTTTCCTTACTATTTTCTTATTCTCACCCCTTTACTAACTTTCCCTGTTCCTGATCTACCTCTAACTCTGCTGCTTCACTTTGCACTATTACCGCCGTACTTTCCACCACTCCTACATAATATGAGCTATCCCAATCGACCACAACTTTATTAACACTACAGAACACCAAAAGGGTTGAAAACCTCTACCTCTATTAGCAACATTGCTACTTACCTCTACAACTAGTGCCTAACATTACGACTACAGGATAGTGTCTCTGAGGTATTTCATAGGCTTTAAATAGCTCCGGTCCTTATTGGTTCGATTCCACGAACAATACTTGGGACCTCCACACGAGGTCTTAGCAAACAAATCCAGCATCTTCTGCTACATCCTTAGCTTTAACTAACTTCTACTACTCAATTCTGGTATAGATCTCTATTACAATACATCTAAAAAAAATTGGTCCCCTAAGTATAAAATCAATAATCCCCTTCATACGTTTTCTCTACCTTACCTCATTCTAAGCCAACCACTAAATATCTAACTTATCCTGGCTAGAAACATCACAAAGGTCTCACTATACACGAGGCCTCTCAGTTCTAAACTTTTTTCTTATAGCCAATCGTCAGTGAGTTCGAACTGACGAAGTCAAAGCGGCGTTCAGTTTATCACATAATCCTTCCTATCTACCAACGGAAGCCAATCACAAACCTCTCTTGCCGGTACCCTTTAGAAGGAACGGTAAGTTAAGTGACCAAAACTCTTTTATCCCCAATCCAGCGCAACAGCGTAACGTTTCGTACACATTCAAGTACCATACGCATCCATGGAATCAATTTTCTCATCAAAGGAGACATCTTTAACCTTTATACCTTTTTCTTACTCACTTTTCTAAAGGTCTGTCTTAACTTGTGCTCTGTTTCTCATTTCCTACTTTTCTGCTCCTCCTTCCTCTGTTTCTAACTTCCTAGCCTAACATTAAACATCTCCTTTTCCAATTTCTTCCTAACTTATCTAATTCTAACTACGTTCTAACTCTAACTTTTCCTAATTCAGTCGTCTAAACTACTAACGTCGTTCATCTTCTATCAATTCATTCTGCTACCTACTTCTAACACTATCTTTCCCAATCTGCATCTAATCTACTTTTTTCTGCTCTACTACTTAATCTCTCTGCTTCTAACCTATCTTTTTCCTCCTTCTCTCTCTGCTTCTAACCTACTTCTCTGCCTCCTAATCTACTATTCATTCCTCACGTTCCCTAGCCTGCTTCCATCCTTTAACAAAGATACGTAACACCTCTCCTTCATAACCTAACTCCTATCCTACCTTCGTTAACTCTACTACAACTAGTCAGAAATACACTACCGTTAACGAACTATAAACACAACAGTACAACAGCTACAATAACAAGCCCTGAGACTACTAAAAATAAACCAATCGTAGAATACTAGACTATACACTAGTTTTACCATAAGGCTCTACAGTTACCACTGAAGCCAAAACAAAATACTATACCTCCTACGTATAACAAGCACAAAACGTCCTCACTAAAATTAACACTAAGGTTGCGCAACATACTAAGTGTCAATCAAGGTTGCATAGGCAACAATCAACAAAGTACCAGTGCCATATGCTGTAACAATACCTTAGCCTTATCAAATTCAATCAACTGTAACTGGTGTTAAACACATATAGTGTAACAAATAAAACAAATAAACCCAAAGTGCTTTATCCAAGATAAAGAATTGGTATAACACAACATGATTAGCAACTAAAACATAAGAAGTAGGTTAAAATTATTATGCAAGTAAACAAGCTTGCTCACACACACAAAGTAAAAAAAAAAATACTGTATCTGGAATGTAAACATACAACTTAATTATCAAAATAGGATCATTGGGAGAAGTAAGGTGGCGACGCACAATTAAGATTGAGTAGGATAACTCTTTCCTTGTCAAGGGCGTCACTCTCAGCACAGGATATGTTGGCTTTAAATCCATAGAGTGACAACAAAATAAATCCAAAGCGAAAAATAAAAAGGAAACGACTCACCCCCAGAATCCAAGTGTCCGTAAGCAAACTGACAATCAGTCTGTGGACCACTAAGCTGGTTACTGAAGGCTATGGATCTGTACCTTGTCTTGTCTGAGGTAAAATCGTCACTCTGAAAAATGAATAAAACTGTTTAATGTGTACCAATAGAACAAAAACAAGAGGAAATCTATACAAATTATTGCTGCAGTTAAATGGGTGTTAATACGTTCGAATAGCTACTGTGTCTGGTCGACCAATCCCCTTCTGACACCATTTGTACAGGAAAGGCCAGTACCGGCGACAGTAACCATCAGACAAATCAAGCACCCCTTTACAATATTTACAAATTTTATTTACATAATATGATTATAAACAATGAATAGAATGAAAAGAAAAAAAAGAACTGATTAAAAAAAGAAAAAACAAGTTCAGTAACCTCAGATGCAAAAGTTCTTATAGTCCATTTCTAATCAGACGTGACACAGGTCTTATGTAATTGTGAACTTTTAAAGTAGCAACAAACAAACGTAGCTTTCCTATTCAGTCCCTTTAAACCGTGAATACTTATGATTCCGAGTTGGCTCCCTATGTGGAAGGAGATTGCAGCCCAGAGCTGAACTTCAAGGATAACAAAAATCCATCGTCCTTTGACGGTTTACGGCACAACCATGGACGAAAGCTCTGTGCCAGGAATATCACAACCAGGCGAGTCGAAGACAAGTGAAACCACGGGCATGTAACTTCCGGGTTTATGAACATCACCTAGGTAAAAACGTCTGGCGGAAGAAGCATAAAATATATAACATAAGGTAATCACCAAAGCAAAACAACTAAGTCAGGGCATAAAACTGCTCCTTTTGGTACACCTTACCTCGTAGGCTCCCATAAATACTACTGCACTATACAAAACTAAGTTCCATAACGTCACAATGATTAAAATACTCACTTATTACTTCCATTATAACAAAGATTACTTACTTAAAAGACTAAAGTATTAAAGTAATGAAAAGATATGGAACATAATGATGGAAACATAATAGACACGGACATGAAAAAACAGCCGCTATTATATACAAAACTAACAAATTAACAAAAACCAAATATAAATCAAATTTTATATCAAAATATTGGCATCCATCTAATATCAAATGGCCATACACTACAACGGACATTAATTAGATGTGCTATAGACTGGCACACAATTTACAAATTACAATAATCTATTACTTACATGTGGTAACTAGACTTGCCATATAGATTTTTATACATAACAATCCAATGCATAATGGCTTTCCACATAATTAACAAAAAATGTTTGACAAAATTTTTGAAACAAAAGTTACTTTATAAATAATCAGTTACAAATTCATCCAAAAATTTATATCTTAATATAAACTAAACATTTTAGATTCCTCTTTTCAGAAATAATTACAAAAGTCAGAAAAATTAATAATCATCCTGACATACCGAAACTAGCTAAAATCATAAGCCGAAAAAGTAAATGTATACAGAATTCCTGTGAATGAACAAAAATTTTACCAAATAAAAATCGTAATGCAAAAATATAACCAAAATCTAACAAATAAATATACTTAACCACGTATCGAGCATAAATTTTCTAGCAAGAAAAAATACTTCACATTGGATTCGTCAATAAAGTCGTAAGGTGGTGTGCGCAAGGCATATCTAAGTCCCAGTCCTATTTAAAGGGAAATTCCCGCCAAATACTACTAAATATTCATGGGGAATTCACGGCTAAGCCTTGGACTCTTACTATTTCTCTTATCAACGGATTCACCGATATAGCCGGGGAATCAAACTACTTTGCGCGAATTTAAATTGACAAATTTGATGCCCATTATAGTGGGTTATGGGGAAAAAAACATAAATTACTGAAGAAATATATAAAATATCAACTTTCTAATACGAACAGAATTTTTAATGAAATTTACATGGAAATTTACGTTATGAAATACAGAAAAAACAAGAGAGGTATTTCATTCGTGAAATCCTGAATATTTACCTCAAAAACTCAAAATTTAACAAAAAGATTTTTTTGGTTTTAGTTTATTTTGAATTGCCAATACCTGCATTACAATACATATAAAAAAAGGCCCGTATGTTCAATTTGTGACAAACCTTAGTATAACATGTTATTAGAACTAGATTATACAACAAAATAAACGCCACCGATATTCACACAAAAAAGGTTGTAAAAATTTCGATTAGTGTCGATGTAAATAATCATTGTTTCATGATTCACTCAATTTATTGAATTTAAAATGAACAAATATCTATTACAACGCAGTAAGTGTGTTAAAATGTGAATAAATCGAAGTGAAATTTTGTTCTATTTGGATTTAAGGCTACAGACGAATATGGAACATAAAAAAAGTTATGTTCAAACTATCGAATAATTATTGTAATAAATTTTTTAAATTTACACCCAAGTTAATAAAGTTTCCCCTGGCAATGATTTCAACTGACTGAAATATGAGTGTGATTATGATATGCTTATAAAAGTCCTTCGACGTCAGGTGGTGGTAATTCCCTTATCCACTGCAGCAGTATGTTACGAATATCGGGCACTCGGGGAGTTAAATAAAGAAATGAATGAACTCTTGAATCATAACCGGTTGCGTAAAAGCAAACATATCATGCGCCAACATATATTTACAACGCGCAGGTGTTATTCAATGAATTTAAAGTTTAATTTATTTATAGACATGCCCCTCTTTGAAAGGAGACAGCTTTATCGTTTTTATCATTAGCTTTGTTGATCGCTCGATATTCTTGTGTCAGTCTGTCCTGTCGTGTCGTCTGTCGTTCCGAAACATTTAGCTTTGTAATATGCGATAGAGGCTGTAGTTTCAACTGATCTTCCATGAAATTTGATAACCTGATAAAATCTAGGCCGAGTTGAAAATGGGTTATCTTGGGGCAAAAACTAGGTCACTAGGTCAAATAGAAGACAAACTGTGTGTATGCCATAGAAGCTGTATTTTTCAATTGATCTTCATGAACTTTTGTCAGGATAGTTACCTTGATGAAATCTAGGCTGAGTTTGAAAATGGGTCATCCAGGGTTAAAAACTATGTCACTAGGTCAAATAAAGAAAAACATTATGTATGTGATAGAGGCTGTATTTTTCAATTAATCTTCATGAATTGTTGTCAGAATAATTGCCTTGATAAAATTTAGGTCAAGTTTGAATATGCGTCATCCAGGTTAAAAAATAGTTCACTAGGTCAAATCAAAGTAAAATCTTGTGAATGCGATATAGGCTATAGGCTGTATTTTTCAACTGATCTTCATGAACTTATATCAGAATGATCAACTTAATAAAATCTAGGCTCAGTTTGAAAATGGATTATCTTGAATCAAAAACTAGGTCATTAGGTCAAATCAAAGAACAACTTAGTGTATGCGATAGAGGCTGTATTTTTTAATTGATCTTCATGATGTTTGGTCAGAATAATTGCCTTGATAAAATCAAGGTCAAGTTGGAATAAGGATTATCCAGGGTCAAAAACTAGTTCACTATGTCAAATCAAAGAGAAACCTTGTGTATGCAATAGGGGCTGCATTTTACATCGGATATTCATGAAATTTAAGCAGAATGTTTTTTCTGCATGAAATCTTGGTAGAGTTTGAATATGCTTCACATAGGATCAAAAACTAGGTCACCCGGTCAAATTAAAGATAAAATTTATGTACGCAATAGGGGCTACCTTTTACACTGGATATACATACAATTTACTCAGAATGATTGCCTTGATAAAATCTAGGTCAAATTAGAATATGGGCCATCTGTGGTCAAAAACTAGGTCACTAGGTCAAAAGAAAGGAAAACATTGTGTATGCAATACAGACTGTATTTTTCAACTGATCTTCTTAAAATTCAGAATGATAGCCTTGATGTAATTAAGGTCAGTTTTGAATACAGTTTATCTGGAGTAAAAAACTAGGTCGCTAGGACAAATCAAAGAAAAACGTTTTGTATGCGATAGAGGCTGCATTTTTCAATTGAGTTGATGAAATTTAGTCAGAATGACTGTCTCGATCAAATCTAGGTCAAATTCGAATATAGGTCATCTTGTCTTAAAAACTAGGTCACTCGGTCAAATTTAAGAAAATACTTGTTTACACTTAAGAGACCACATTTTTGGTCCAATCTTAATAAAAATTGGTCAGAATATTTATTTCCATGAAATCTCTAGGTCAAACATGTTTACACTTTTATGGTGTTGTTTTTTTTTCAGGAGAGCGACCTACGGCCATCTTGGCCTTTTGTTACATGTATTATACTTTATATCAAAAGTTTGTGTACATTTTGTGCGATCTCAAAATAAACAAATTTATGAAAATTAATCCTACGACTTTTGTATCTATGAAGACCTTATTAACATCGACATTTCACACCTGTATTTGTACTTTTCTTTACAGAATTAATGTAACCCTAACTGTAATTATTTAATGATATATTTAGAGCGTGATCCTTCAAGCTTTGTCATTCTTTTACAATAATGTGTACGAGATTTAGATACTTTATAAAAGAGAATCCGTCATAGCGGTATCATGTGTATGCGCCATTTTGTAAAAAGCTTGTGAGACAAAGCAACATTATCCTAGGGGGCGTTCCTTATCAGAAACATTGGATCTATGCATTATCTAATAGGAAGCCAGATTAATTCGTTATGTACATTTTTCTTTAAATGAACGCGGCCAATCTGGCTGGATCTTTGTTATTGTCTACTCTAATTCACTATATTAAAACATTCATCATAAATTAAATAAACTCACTCAAAGTAGTTCGCATTTCTTCTCTCCAATTAACGCAATGTTTTACTATCACACTCTTTAATAGATTTGCTGTATTAGAGTACTCTATCTGGGTAATATGATGTCCTACCTTATTAATATAATTACAAGCAAAGATTCTGTTTTTGTGGATATAATTTATTACCTTTCCGTCAATTAATCCTATATATTGTTTGGTATGTGTCTTACACACTGTGTAACATAGACCTGGTGTAGTTTTACTTAGTGCTTTTGGCTGGGTTGAGTTGACTGATGCACATCCTGTAAAATGAAACTATTTTAAGTCTCATACTACTCTCTAACTCTTTAAAACGTATTATGTGTCCATTCACAGGATTATCAGCCTGTAAATATTTTCTCAATAATAATACTTTGCATGAAGTTATATAGACTTACAATTAAAAATATTCCTCCTTGTTTCAGGTCAAACTACACAAAGAGCTCAAGTAAATGTATCATATTACTAATGCACAGGAACCCATTATGACAAGAAAAGGCCAACGGACATTTACTAGCTATTTATGCAAAGACAAAGTTATTTGCATATACTGGATGTACTGAAAATACTCTTTTTATAACAAAGACACACTGTAAATTCTACATTTTCACGTTTATTTTCTTAATTGTACTTACCTATATATTCAAACACTGTCATCATCATGAAGTATCCGACCCATGCTTCTTGGTATTTTAGCTCATAATTGATATCAACTGAATACCCTGACTTTGCTAGGTTCACAGGTGGCTTTGCTAAGCTGCAATGACTGCTTGCCTCGGTCCATGTGTAATTTGTGTTCAGCTCAAAATATTCTCCAGAAACTTAAATGTATATATACAAATATTACCGATTTTAAGGGATATTTACTTTTATTATTTGCCACACAAGGTATATGGTGTTGCAAGTCATAAGTATCATATTTAGTGTCACTGTCAAACCTCCTTTTCAGCAAACTGAAAATAATTTTTGTCCTTAAATGCCATGGACGTGCAAGAAACCGGAAGGGTTCCATGATTTTCGGCTCGGGGTAGGGGAATAAACATTCATGAGTACTTTTAAAGTTTATTTTCGCATAATATACAGAGAGGCGCTAAATGCAACTGTTTTCTACTTCTTATACATACTATATAACCTTTTAATGTGTATTAACCTTGATATGCACACTTAGTCTAACATGTCAAACTGTTGATAATATGAGTGTGAAATAGTCCTTCGCCGCCAAGGCGTTGCATTAAACGTCAGCTGGAATAAGGTCCAACATAATAAATATTTTCGACATTCGACGAACCTGAATAGGCTTCCTCTCGACTCAAAAATTGACGATAAGACTGTGTAGTTTGTTTGTTTGTACTGGGTTAAGCGCCGTTTTTCAGAAGTAGCTCTGTTACTTAAATGTGGGCAGTTAACCTTACCAGCTTTCCTCTGTCCCAGTACTAACATGTTTTCCGCAAATAACTTCCAATTACTCCACATGAATCTGCGGTGGATGAAGAATGATTTCAGACAGATTGTCATTTATAAAATCGCAACGGAGAACACACGTTTCGCGCGGGGATCGAACTCACGACCATGTGATCAATCCAAAGACTCACAATATCCCTATTGAGCTAAGCGGGCTAGCAAGCTGGATTGCGACAAAAAATACGATTTTCTATCAGAAAGTAATTAAAATGTACTTCTCCGACTTTTTCTTTTGTGGTCATTTGTTAAAATAATGAATATGCATTGCGGCACACGCCAACGACGCCTTGGCGTGTCAATTTTGTTTATTGTGTTTAACATATAAGAATCAGCTGTACAAATTTTCTCAGCTTAGGTATGAGAATATTCATTGTTAAAAAAATACATGTAACTGAAGCATGTAGATATTAGACATTTTTGTCATTTATTTCCCTTGAAAACATCAAGCAAAAGTTTATTTCAAGATGTATTATGCCTTACGAAGGCATAAAATTATTGCTAATTGACAGTTGGACTTTCGAGAAAAGAAAACTATATATTTTAAAGTTTCAAGTTTAACGATCTTAAACACTCGGCTACGGTGACTCCTTAGGAATACTCTAAAGTTGTGAACATTATGATTCTGTCGGATTGCACATGTCATTGATTCTACATTTATAATATTATAGCGCAATTCGACAAACGGGAATTTAAAACCCCGATAGTCTGAATTGCCGTGTTAATGAGTCAATATTTAAACCTAATTTCTTGTCTAAAATATGTTGAATTGATAGAAACGATCAATCTGATACAATTATAGCAGTTTCAGGCAGTTGTAATTCAAAGCAATTTTGATTGTTAATAATGCGTTATCGTCAAATAGGATCAAATTCTTGAACGAAGAGCATTCACCCAGAAAATAAATGTTATGGTAAATCAAATACATTAAAGATTACCTCGTGCTAGGAATATCCATACGAAAACAGAAAATAAACTTGAAATAAGCGACATCTTAAATTTAAACAGTAAAATCTGTTGTTTTTTTCCCAATGTCCGCTTATTTGTAACTTCCTGCTTTGCGAACGCGATAAGATAAAGGGTATAATGCACTTAAAAGGAAGTTGCAAATAACTTCACATGACATGTTTTATTTATTAAAAATTTACATGAAAAGATGGCAAAGGTCCATGTTTAAATTTAATGCGATAGTAAGTTTTCAGTACATTCATAGTTTTCTATACTCTTCGCTAATCATATACTGATGTTCTATCAGTTTTGAATTAATATATAAAGATCAGTCATAAGTATATTTTCATCAGACAAATGTTTTATAAAACAATATTATCATTTGAAAGCATTCAACGCGACCAAACAATGTCATAGAAAACTTGGTTTCATCGAGTCTGCTCTGCAGCGCTTTCCCTTCAAGCAATGGCAGTCTGCAATTCTACAACTCAATATTTAGAATTAGTAAATATTCACTCTTTTTCTAATGTATGTATTGCACGTGATTTCAGCGTCAAAACTGAAACTGTTATTTATTTTAAAAGAGTTTGGATAATATCTGTATTTGAATCTGATGATAAATATTTTACTTTGCTCAGTATCATTATGTAAATAATCAAGTGAAAATGATTCATTTTTTTAGAATTATATAGTCACTACTATTAAAGACCACAACAGTGTCTAACTTTGAAAATAAATCTAAAAGTTCAAAGAAACCATAGAAGAAATTTAAGTAAAAAAGAAATATGTCTGATTGAAGTAAAGCGGTGAAATACCACAGAAAATTACATATGAAGCAGTGACTGTCATGTATAATAATGATGTGCTGTTCCCTACTTTATGTAATGTCTTTTCTATCAAAAATAATACTTCTCGGTGGAAATATTTAGTAACCGTGTTGATAATAGCATTAAGAAATGTATCTTCTTAATTAATATCCATAATTACTATCTAAATCAATGTATTATCTTGTATTACTTGTTTAAAATTGCTCCTGCAATAAATTCATGATTGCCCGCTTTTTTATATTCCAGAATTCTAAAGGATGTCAGAATGTAAACAATAATATTGATATAAATAGTCCGAATTTCAAATTGGGAATCTTATCTAGAGGACAGATAATTGATGAAAGAAATAGATAAAATTTAACAAGGAAAAGATATATACCATGAATAATACACAGAACATACAGGTATTTGTTCATGAAAACTGATATTTAAAGTTCTGTTTGTATAAAAATAATGGCACACTATCACACCAGGTTGAGTTTAAAAATAAAGATAGTAAACATTTAGTGCTTTCTTATTTAGCTTTTCACCCTCGGTCCATCTTATCAATATATAGATATCGTAAAATTATAAAATGACTTCACACGCTCGCTTAGATTTTCTTAAATTCTAATAGAAAAGTCACAAACTAGTTTCGCCGTGAATGGCTCATCATTTCCGGGTTCTTTTTTGTTCATAATAAATATATACATATATATTTGAAATTACCGATCCTCTTCCATTCATCTTACATCAGATTAAGGCAAATGCCGACCAGAAATTAGCGTGAACTTTTCGCAAACAAGAAGACTCTGTTTTGTAAAATGGTAATTGTTAGTCATATTTTGATGATTTAACATTTATTTTCGGCATGAATATCCTTAGAAAGATATATGCATAGAAACATTTTTCAAGATAATCGATATCTTGAAAAAAAAGAACGCTCGTACATCCTTAAGCTGGATAAGACGACGAACCTCAGTACCAGTGTGACTCGCTTATAAGTTTCATACAGGTACATAAGTTTTATTCGTTTTGGTTTATGACGTAATGACTTCTATACAACAAATAGAATGTTTTGTTTATTATTCAGAAATGTGTTTGTTTTTACTTCGAGGAAATAATATCATTTCATTACTGCGTTCGGGAAGATTGACCAATCTATATTTTACAGCGTAGAATGATTTTTCAAAACTTCAGAATATACTTAGAAAATTCGGCAGATAAAAACATGATGTTTGAAAAATTTGATTCCCACACAAGTTTTCATGTTGGAAACCTATGTGAAAATTACAATTTTGATAACATTTTCGGGAATAAAATATTTTCTACAACATGCTTCTCATAGTTGTTAATAAACGTATGGTCTATAATATGGTGAAATGAAATGTTTATGTCCGTGTGCTTGTTTTTGAAATATTTGCCCATGATTAAGCAAATCCGTATATTTCAAACTGATTTTGAAAAACGTTTGGACTTATATTTAGAAAGATACTAACGTTGCTGTTTTAATAAATTTACTCATATAGGTTTGCCTTTTATTCACAAAATGATTTTCATTTCCATATGCCGAGGCACGGCTTTATTCTACGTTATCCGGATATATTACGGCACGCCATTACTTCCGGTTAAACGTGCAGAACTACTTGAATTTTAATTTATAACTGCCACGAACGTAGAATTTGTAACGGGCATCATAAATTTAAATCGAAAATCAATTGATTAGACATAACTTTGTATAAAATAATATCACATTTTCATATATATGCCATTTATTATCTACAATATATAAGCAATGCCATTTGGTTGTAAATATGAACTTAGATTGATGTATCAATCTATGGCTCATTTCAGGCCATATTGCACTGTATTATACTGTTTCCTCTGAACTGAATGGTCTTTGTCAGAGATAAATATGCAAGTCACTTGAGTGTGTTCAACAAGTTACACTTATGGTATAATATGCCTTTGCAGGGCCTTCCAGTCTGAGGACATTGAACATTTTTATTGATAACTATTAAAGGAAAATATCTTTCAGATGCTTTACCGCATTACAATGTGCATAATGGTGTAAACTTAGCAAAGAATCAAAGTCTCCAAGTGGTTTGTCGTCTAATTTATAATGGCGGTTCAGAGTTCAGATGCGCAAGAATTGAACAATGAGAGCATAAGCCTGGGTAATAAAATATCTAAGCATCTCAATGATGAACAATGAAAAAATAGACAATAAACCAGACTATGGCTTTGATTGTTTTCATTTTTACATGTTCGTTAAAACGTATTATTGAAAATTATGTTGGCTTTCATGAATACGAGTAGTAATGAACTGGACATCAAGCGGTGATTTGACGCCATTATTGACGTAACGTTCTCCACCGTGTTCTGTTGCGGAATATATAGAGCTTGACATTCTTCTTTGTTTAACTGGTAATTGAATCAAGCTATGTTAGAATACAAAATTCTTGCATTCGCCCTATTCTTTTCCATTGAAAAGATTGACGTTCATTTCGTATGAACAGCAAAAGGAAAGGCGCGAAAGTTACGTCATTGCTACTTAGTGATAACCGACCGCTGTTTTGACGACGTCCGCGTATAGACAGAGAGAACGTTCCTTAGATGACGCCGCAGTTGTTCCGTCTGGTGGACAGAATGGCCGGGAAACTGATTTTAATGTTAAATGCCACAAAATACGTGCAATTTATAATATCATCTTGTTTACAAATGAAAATGAAATATAATGTAAATATAAGAAATGAAACTATTTTTTCGGTGTTCATGCGAAATGAACGACAGAATAGGATCGGCAAATTAAACATGAATAGCGCGATTCATGGATTCGCCTATCCTATTCTGTCGTTCATTTCGCATGAACACCGAAAAAACATTTCATTTCTTAAATAAATACTTTAATGTAGAGCAACCCGCCCGCTTAGCTCAATATTGAGAGCGCAGATGTACGGATCACGGGGTCGCGAGCTCTGGGCAAGGCGTATGTTCTCCGTGACTTGATAAAAGACGTGGTGTCTGAAATCATCCGACCTCCACCTCTGGTTTATGTAGAGAAGTTGTCAGTTACTTGTGGAGAACAGGTTTGTACTGGTACAGAATCCAGGAACACTGGCTAGGTTAACTGCCTGCAGTTACATACTGAGATACTCTTGAAAAACAATCTTTAATATAATTACAGCTTTACTAATCCTAGCTGTTATGCATTACAAACCTGTTCATAAAAGTGGTATTTTGTTTCAAGCAAAAATGAGGTAACTAATGTTGTAATATTTTCACTATGATATGGTGAATGATACTTCATTTTTCAATCCAGTTGGTTTAATGTTTTTAAACGTTGTTATTTGAGCTTATGGGCCTAAGCGGTTACCAGTCTAAAGTATTATTATGCTTGAACGAAAAGGGATGAAGTTTTCTAACCTTATAAATTCAGCAAGAATCATAAACATTAAAGATTACTTTGAGGTGCGAATATCCATATGAAGATATAGAATATATCCGTTCTTCGCGACATTTTGCAACAGAAAATGTAAAACTGCTGAACACTTCCTGTTTTTCACGATAAAATAAAGGGTAAACTAACCTAACGAGGAAGTTAGTAACTACAAAACAATTTTAAGATAAACGTAAACTTTATCAAGCGTTAAATACAGATGTATTTAATTTTATCAGATACACGTATTTGTTTAACTATACGGAAATTCTAGTTTGAAAACATTAAGCTATTGAAGGATAATGTTTTCATATTGCTTTTTATCTAAACCAATAAGAAGTATCTTTAAATCAGATGTTTTAATGCGTTATTCTATTTAAACTTACTAGCAATATATATAAATCTTATAAGTTTAAATAGAACAAAACATTAAAACAACTGATTTAAAGCGACTTTTTATTGTTATTATGATCACATTGCTATGTATCTATATATTACAAATAACAGCATTTGTTTTTATGGAAGTGATATTCACATTTGAATTTAATGTAAATTTGAACATTTTCAAATTATATGTAATATTCATTACTTTAGGTCATTTACGACGTAGTGTAACATTTAAGAATCACTAATATGACTTAAAGGGGACCTCTGTGTCCGTAAAGACCGCTGACTTACGACACTGTGGTGGTCTTCGTGTGTGAAAGCCATTTAGCTGAATTACTGAGGTAAGTGTTCTTACAAATGCCCCACCTCATGTCCTTAATATTGCACACACCATTAAAGGCCGCAAAGGTTGCCATTTAGCCTAAACCGTGTTAGTGTTACTTAAAACTCATTAAACCAAACATTTAAACTATTGTGATACTTGCGCCGTTGTTTTTCGACGATTTTTCTTACTTTAGCTTGTAACAGGAAAACATTTAAATGTTTAGACATATTTGTTTTCCATTTGTTTATTTTTTTCACGTTCAGATTACGCCTTACGATTCTTCGACAAAATTCTTTACAAAATAACGTTCATTTTCTAGGATGTCTTTAAATTATAATTATACGGAATTGTACACTCTGTCAATAATCATCCACTATAAATTATAAAAACTTGTTGCTGCTTATATAAATAAATCGAATGTTTTTCTTAATGTCAACAGAATCCTTAGTATCATTTTCGATTATTCTTTTATAACTTAAGTTTAATATTTTTCTGCAATATAACAAAGTTTTATATAAAGTATCCATGGAGGAATTTGCAAAAATATCACATTAGTGCGTTCTGTTAGAATTAGAAATTGATATGTATGCTTATTAGCAACCATTTTATCGTTTAGTCTTGAAATATGATATATGAGTTTACATCAATGAAAAACAGTAGCTTTAAAAATGCTTCTGTAAAATAGTATTATAAATGTGGTAGTATTTACCTTTTCTTTAAATCGACCAATTGCAACCATATCAGAACAAAATATTAAAACTTATATTCATGCACATATACTTCCTAGTTATATGTATAATAAGAGGACATGGTCGTAAACTGAAACCGTACTAGCTCATTTCTCCCAAAACTCTGAGTTTGACTCTAGTGCTATGCTAATTTTAGATACATTACTTTGCTTTACTTTCAAAATTTGTACTGGGAGTGACACAAGAATGCCAGAATAGCCGTAATAGGTTAATGGGATTGCAAAATTCCACCCTACCATCCTACAATCCCATTAACCTATTACGGCTATTCTGGCACTCTTGCGTCATAATGTTTATGGGCATAATATCCCAGACACATTCGATAACCAGTCTGATAATACGATCTATGTTTGAGTAATTGAGTCTTTCCCAATCTGGTGTTATGGCATCTAAATTAGTCGAAGTTGAGAAAGTTGACGCTTGTTCTGTTCAATGATTAGAGCAAGTCAATTGCTGTGGAGGTTTTATATTGTGACAGTTCGCCACTCGAGTTACTTAGACGATGCAGTTGAGCGTAACAAGAATAACTGTAAAACAGATGCCAAAACAGTTATAAAATCTAAATTAACTCATCCAAAATATTTGTCTACGATATGGATTCGATGTAGATGACAAATCAGTCGTTGTCAACACTAAATAATTGTTTATATGATATAATTGTTCAGACATTGTGTTAGTAGCTGTCAACCAATTTTGTGTCAAATCTTATGCATGTATTCTGTACACATTTTGACATAGAAAAACTTCTGTAATGATTATTGTCAAGGCGGATGTCTCAAATGTTTAGTTACATTTACTTACGTGTGATGTTGGTGTAATAAATTGCGCTTGACTTATTTTGTAATTATGGTTAAGCTTAAAAGAAGTAAATCAAATTCTATTATTTAACTTATTTTCTAATTTAAATAGTATGTATTGTAAAGACGTTTTTTATAATCAAATTTTAGTCACATTACACATATACACATAAGGTGAAGTGGAAAGTCGCCCTCTGACCTGACACCTGTGTCGCTGTGACGTAAAACCCAGCAAAAACAAAAGTTGAAGTTATAGGATTCCGTTTCGACATATAATGCGTATTTTACATTTTTGATATTTCAGTTGGCAGTTACTTGCGGAGAACAGGTTTGTACTGGCACAGAAGCAAGGGACACTGGTTACGTTAACTGCCCGCCGTTACATGAAAGAAACAAACTGAAAAACTGTTGAAAACGGCGTTAAACCCAAAACAAACAAACAAACAAATGTTCATATTTCTTGTGTACATTCAACCTTGTTTATTTGGAGCTGCACTTATTGAGATAACTCGGTTTCTAGTTATTTCTGAAAGTCTCTGTGTAATCTTTGTTTTGTCTAAGTGTGCGACAAAAACAATTTATTTTGCAATTATTACGGTTGATTTCCTGCGCAAGTTTAAAGAAATTAAGTTTTATTTACATGAAAGGACATTAGAGAAAAGTTTAAAAACATCGATATCCAGGATAAAATGATAATTTATATTCAATGTATGAATATGCCAGTAAGATTTAGCTAGAATTATAGTTTACCAAAAATTTGGAAAAAGAGGATCATGATGGCCTTATTTGCTAACCTGATTTTCACAGAATTTTAACAAATTTTGTAGAGTGTCGCGCATGGAATATATATATGGAAGCATTTTGAAATTATATCAGCGTTTTCTGACAAGAAGAATTTTAAAAAATTCCATTATATGCATATAGGAAAAATTAAATACATATATGAAAAACAGGGTATCCCTTCCTTCGGCAAACTGAAATAATTTGAAAACACTTGGTATAGTGTCACACACATTTTGTGTAACTATTATAAAACACACATTCTGACCATGTTTTATGAACAGAGCAGAACAGAACAGAACAGAAGTTTTATTTTCAACTTGTACAAAAGGTACCTCATTGTACAACATCCATACACTATACATGGTCAACTTAATAGTTGGAAATACTATTATACGTATAATAAAGAGATGGTAAACACCTAATTATACTTATATCTGACATCGCTAGAAATAAAGAAAATGTAATTGTTGTCACATTCGTAATTATAAATTTCTGATAGTTTACGACATTTTATAGAAAGCAAAAGTTTAGTAAAAATCTTCTAAGAATGAACGAGAAATTCTATCCTCATAATTCATAGTCAGAATGTGTACCTCTATGAATTCTAGGTCATATTTGAAACTAGATTATTTCGGTGATAAAATGTCACAAGGTCAAATTAAATGAATACCTTGTTACCTTAGAAGATCACATTTTCTACCTGATATTTATGAAACATAGTCAAACTGTATGTCTGTTTAAATCTAGGATAAATTAATTTGTATCTGGATCACTTTAGGAAAACTAGGTAACTAGGTCCAACCATTAAAAGCCTTGTTTGTTTTCATGATTTACCTGATTTACATCAATTTTCGCAAAGTTACATCAATTTTCGCAAAGTTTCTCTTTTACTTGATCTAGTGGCCTTGTTTAACCACCTAGATTCAAACTATATCTTTGTTTAAAGAGACAAACATTTTGACAATGTTTCATGAAGATGAGGGAGAAAATGTGACCCCTACAGCGTTTACAACATTTCCCTATGGATTTAACTAACAACTTAGAATATTTATTCCAGATAATCCAGTAAAAACACATACGAAATTTGGTTAAGGTTAACATCCTCATCAACTTTCATAAATATTGGGCAAACATTGTGACCTGTATAGCGCTAACAGTCATCAAATTCTTATAGGCGAGCTAAAACAACCATGTAAGATTATATAATAATTCAACTGTTTTCCAGTTAAATTTCTCCACCAAACTTTTAAGCCATCTAATTTGACATTCTGATAAAATTAGTAAGAAGATCCGTGGTAAGCTTAAAATGCTATCATGCGTTTGACTGAGTCTTAATTCATTTAAATACCATGTTTGTTACAAACAATACCATACTGAATACAGTCTGCTGGTAATATAACGTAATTTAAAACTATATACATGTAGTAAATAAACATATCTTGATTTAATTTTTAGCGTCCTGCCGGCAAATGATTCTGCCTTTGATCATGGTCTGCACTGTTCGCTATTCAGTCAGTAGAGGAACACCCTTTGAACAATAAATGGTACTGCCCAATTGAATGATGGACCAGCACATTTTAGAAATTTAGCAGGGTAAAGGTTAAAGAATAATTCTGCAATTCTGTGTATTCTGTTCGAGGGCACGAAAGGTAAAAGAAACTACTAAATTTGTCGTATCATTTCTTTCAGTTGAGATTTACATACGGTATTAAGTTCAAAAGGTAACATTTTTAAGACAAAGTCAATCATATAAGAAATGATGTACATTGTTCATAACAGACCTAGATTTAATAACAGCAATAACATTTCATAGAAACTGTTTTCCAACGACCGTTGCAAGGTGGTGTCCACATTCGCCCAAAGAAAACTAATCGAAACATTATCGACGAAAAGAAACTCTTTCTTGTAGAGGCGTATCCTCTGCATAATCCAGGCAAATTGGTTAGGTTAACCGCCGCCGTTACATAATTGTAAAAGTGTTGAAAGAAACGGCGTTAAACCCAAAACAAATAAGCGCTGATTAGCTAAGTAACTATAACTGAGTACACCTTTTAATATAGTCCATTGTTGCAGGAATATGTTTTGGTTTGAGCATTCGTATGTCCGTTTCTGTCTGACAGTTCCTCATACCCTTCTTTTAAGGTTTGTTCAGTATATCACAGTTAGATGTGTCACTCTCTAATCTCTATTATTTAAGACTGGAATTCGTTGTTTCATAGAAATGATCTTCATTAGGTCTGCCATGTAAAGATTCGTACACATTTCGTTGTGGATTTGGTATTTCGTAGCTGTCGTTTGTTTCTCCTGTATCTTTTTCTCTCACGTTTATATAGATTCTATCGTCTGCTTCAGTCGAAATAGGTGTAATATAATTGGTTTGTTCTGATAAGTTACCCATTTTTGTCTGATGTTCACTTTGTCTGTTCGTGAAAAGAGAATATCACATATTGTAGCTTCATTAAGACCAGTTAATCGGTTTACAGTATGAAATCTAACTAAACTGTGATCCGTTTAACTTTTTAATAAAACTTAAATAAAACGCATTATATATTCATCCAACGCAAATTGTTAGATTAATAATGTTTCCATTGTAGCATACACTTCCTGGGTTGCTTCCAGGTTAAAAGTCAAAACTGGTAAGAGTGGTCAAGTACTAACAGTTTTGACTTTTGAAGACATTTTAGGTGTTTTATAACATGCCATCTGAAATATATTTTTTGTTTTAGCCGAGAAACTGTATTACACTATGGACAGCTATTTTTAGATTACAGTTATACATGCAAGTCAGTATCATCTTAGTGTTCTGGAACCTGTCAATACCATTTATTGCATCGAGATTACTTGACACTACATTATTTCATTTCAAAAGATTTCACTTTGTATAAATCTTATACCGGTATTCTACAAATATTTCTCTGAACATTATTAGATATGTAGCTGGCTGAAGTATAAAGTACTTGTATCTTATATATTGTTTGTTACTTCAGTGTATGGAACATATGCAAATCTGAGCCATATGTCATTCTGATTTTTGTTCAGCTTAAAATTATTTAACGAACCTATTTCGACGTATAAATATTTCACATGTCCTGTCTATAGATTTAATACTCATTCTTTGGGTTCATGTTTCCCGGCTTTTGTTCACATAAGCTTGGTTGTCTCCCTTGTTATCATGCGGAATATAATCAAAGTAAGCCAACGATCGTAATATTGCTTTAACATCTTGAAGCACGGTCGGTTTGACAGCAGCATTTTTATTATACTTATATGTAATATTAAGTAGGCATAATATTGAGGCTGCAATAAAAGTCTGGCGAGAAACTGAATATTTTTATTCCTTAAATCTTTAAATCTTCTAATTTGAAGCATTTTCAAGAATCAATATTTTTCAAAAGCCTACATGTACACATATACAACACTGTAAAACTGTATAACAACTGAGAATATTTCCACAAATATAAATGTACCGTCTTTTCAAAATGATTACAATGACAGCAACAGCAGCAGTTACTACCAGGACAGATGCAACAGAGGAACCAATGATGGCACCGACGTCAGAACCTGAAAGTAATAATAACAGAATATAAAAGAATATTCATTATTAGATTGATGCAATAGTTAAGTATTCCTGCCATGGATAAATGTTTACTTGAGGATATTATATGAGTTTAAAGAGGATCGCTGAAAGTCTGATATGTTTCCATTTAAATGTGTGTGTATGAAAAACATAAAATTTATTTTTGTGTTTTGCGAGTCAGCAATATGTTGACATATATTATTCATTTATTATTCTCATAAAAAGAAAATCATTTACTTATTCATGTGTAGTTGTATGTTTATATGAGTCACATTCTACTGGAAAAAATAAGTAAATGTGCTTGTGAATGCCTATAAATGATATCGAACTAGTACACTGAACATATGAAAAAGATATACGTGTTTAAATATATTTCACGTCTCCTTACATAAATCGTCGTCTAAAGTTTGTGTTGTGAACCTGTCTAAAGCTCAACACAGAGGTTTTGGGTACAGTGAAAACTTTAGGAATAAAAAATAGAAAAATATGTGTAAATTAAAAAAAAGGGCACAAATTGCGTGCATAACTGTCAGAGATCCTGTGCTTCCAATAAAGAACAAATTTTGCGAATGACCAACCTTTGTACTGCATCTCTTCTTCATTGTTATCTGTACCAGACCAATTGCCACTTGAAATGTTTGAAGATAAAGTTGTCTTATCTGATACAAACAAATTAAATAAAGAAGACGTTGGCATCAGTAGTCTCGTTTTAATTTTTATTTTTTTGGTGTGTGTGGGGTGGGGGGGGGAGTTTTTTGTTGTTGCTTTTTTTTCTTTTTTTTGAAAATATCGAAAATGTTTGTATCTTTATTCGGGTACTAGTCCTCCTACTTACTGATTGATTCACCTTAACCGTAGCAAGCTATTTTCCTTGATATCTATCTAATGCATTTCCGGGATTTCTCTTCAATTGTAAGATAATAGCAATTACACTTTACGTCGTTTTATAGAACTTTTTAAATTTTCACAATAATATTTTTACGGACTATTTTCATTTGTAAATATAAGCAAATTTTTGACATCAAAATTCTTTATTTGTCAATGGATTGTCATAAAACATTACGGATATCTTGTTAAGCGTTTTGTCCTAAATTCAACATTACTAAAATATCTTAAAATGCAAAAAGATCCAGGACCTACTGATTAATAAAATCTATAAGAAGACCCTTTGGAAGCATAGAATGCAATCAAGCAGAATAATAGCAGACTCTGTTTGATCGAGTCTGTTCATCATAGGTAATGTAATATAGTGCAACACCTCTCACGCCCCTAGCACCGGCTTGAATGGAACTCTGTTACACATTTATTGAGTAAACTCCATTATCCAAAAGGACCAGAAAGTCAGTCGTAATTCAGAAAATAATCCTGTTACGGAGTAGGTGGGTCAACATGATCGTTTATATCAATGTCATCTAATATGAATTCATTTTGGTATTGCAAGTTCATTTAACATAACAATTTAAAAGTAGACTATCGGAAAACTTCTTAAATGCAACCTAAGTCTACAATCATGGAAACTGCAACCAACAAATGTAAAAGAGATATAGCAGACAATGAGCTTCGACTACTCACCAAAACAGTTTTTTGTTATAAATAAAGCAATATGTTTCATTGCTATAGAGAAGCTGTATGAATAATATGACTGTTGCACTAAGATTAGACTAGCTCCTAGACTATGATATATCTTTTTACATTTTTTATGATTGAATGTAGTGAACTGAGCCGGTCTATGTCCTATGTCCAGTATCATGATGATTTTAACATCATTCCTTTGTGAAAGTCTCTAAAATAGACTGGCTTTTGTCTCCATGAAATTGAATTTGACAATAAAGGGGAAAAAACGTAGAAATATATTTATTATCAGTCTAGTGACTAGTCAGATTGAAACTTAGAGAAACACTGTAAGCTTGTGTCAAGACTCGCTGCCTATTTAGAAAATTGTTTGTGTTCGCTTACTGAGACGTACGACTATGCCATATAGGGCAATAAATTGATTATCCAACAATAAGTTATTTATTATTTATGCATTTGCGAGATTTTATGGTAATGCCAATTTATGTTAGATTATTGGCCATTGTGACTGATATAAACCTCTATGGGTTCAGCCTGCATTTGAATACTTGATGTATATACAACAAGCAGAATTTTATTTAATTTTGTCAATATCATCACCAACCTGGTTTTGAGTCTCCATCACTTGTAGATAGTTCAGACATTGGCATTGAAGTTGAAGATGTTGTCATTGTCGAACTAGTTTCTGAAAGTAAACAAAAATGTTAACTGAATCAAAGAGAGAAAAAACTACTACAATGATTGAAATTGAAAACCTTGCAATAATCAGAAAAGGATCATTTTGTGAATTTTTATTTCAAATGAGTACATACCAGAACTTTAACGTTTTCTTCAAAACATTGATTTCATTCAGATCATCGTACCATCTTAACTTTAGAATGTAGCGGTTTGTAATACTTATGATTTCTATGGAACAGAATTAGGGCAAAAACCGCATTGTGGTTCTGTACATCAAATCTCTTGCGATTTATATATATGCTTCTGTGATTCACATGCTTCCCTCTGGCGTCCCATTTTGCATTGTTTCATGACCATTCGTGCATCTTATGTTTGCACATTCATACATACTTAGTTCTGAGAAATGAATTGTTGCATTTAAAACTCGATGTTGTGACAGTATTGAGGCAAAATTACATCTTGGCTTGTTGCGTACCCATGTCTCTATCTGACAAGTTGGCATTATGATTCTGTCATTCGGATCTTACATGCCCATGTCTCTATTTGGTATTTAGTTCGATCGGATCGTACTTGCTTCGTTTTTCTAAGATATGGTGTTGCTTTCGGACATGCAGTACTACATTAACCATTCTTCTAATTAACTAGTGGTTACTTGCATCGTGCTTTATTTGGAGCGTCAGTTGTGTATACTTATTGATGAAAAGAACAAAAGTGGTTCATTTGATAATTAAATGCAAGGTGCTTTGATGCTTACATAGAAATTTAGCTGGGTTAACCTTAAAATCCGCTTATTAAGAAATCTGCCGTTTGATAATTTGATATATCTCTAAGCCATTTGCTCAAACACTGAAAGAGTATTTCGTACCAGCCTGAATTGTATAAATGCACACCATACCCCACCTCGTTGTAATTTGATTTAAGCGAAATCTAATATGGTGGCCTATCAATTTTCTTTTTGTTTTAGATTAGGTAGACATAACCACAGGTATGTGCAGTGTTTGAATTCTATTATATGAAATTCGATAAAATAGTAGAAGTACCAACATAAAATTGACAAAAATATGCAAAAATAGCCCTTGGGTCTGCTGAACAAGTATTCCTTTCTTTACAAAATCATTTTCTTTTGATTTCTCTGAGCATGTTTCAAATAGATATATTGTTTTCCGTTATAAAAATGCTTAGATATCAAATTTATGCTGATTATTGTACTTTACTGAAATATATTTTAGGATTATAGAAATTTTTAAAAATGTCAAAAATAACACAATATCTAGGGGCAAGTTAAATTGAAACAAAGGTAGTGACCTAGTATCTTTGTTTTATTTTTCAATACATCACAACATGATCTTTTAATACAAAACATTTCATCAAAATCTATTATTGAGAAAAAAAATACGAAACTGTAGCGAGCGTCCTTAAAAACATGACACGATGACTAAATTTATTGTTTTCAACTTGATGACCTAACGATTCCGGTACATTTTTTATTTATCATTCTGTTGTTTTTGGAAACGTTAAACGTGTTTTAGATATCCATAACCGGGGCCTACATATCAATAATACTACCAAAAGCATGATTTGAAGGTTTTTGCGCATTTTATTTTTTTTATCGTTATTAAAAACATGACATGACCCATAATTTTGCATATTACCTAAAACTTTTATGAACAATTTTAAGAATGATAACATTACATTTGAATTATTTTGAGTACGAACACATTTGGCATACGGATGAGTACGAAGGTAGTGACTAGCTTTCACGGTTTATCATATGAATTCTTCAAAAAATCAGGTTAAAACATACCAACTGATACTTACCAAAATCATTAATATGATCCCTAAAAACGAACAATTGAACAAGTTACTTGCGATACTTATTCATTAACGGTTATTTACAACAACTGAACAGACGCTTTGTAAAGGGAGTAAACTCTAAGAGAAGCGGATGCGTACATTGTTGCGGGCAGTACGTTTGGAGTTGGAAACTGATACAGCTAAATATCTTAGGATTGCATTGTTTCTTTAATGCTACAAGAAGAGGTTATAATGGAAGAAACAAGACGCAGATGCCGAATACCAGTCTGCGCAGAAATACAAACATGCCAAAGCGTTTCAAAAATAAAAATCATGTATAAATAGCACGTAAACTGCCTTGTTTGCACACGATTTTTCTCCCGTTAATACATGGAGGGATCCAGTGAAAAAAAAAGTTTTCATGCAAGAATGTTGAATAATCAAAGGGCAATATCTCAGTGTAAAATCATCCGACCGGTTCATAAAGACAATACGCATATCTCCTCCTAAAAGAAAAGCTTCCAATGAAGTTTCTTTGAATTCTAGCCAGCGACTAATGTTGAACAATCAAAGGGCAATAACTCGACGAAGTGGTGGCTGTAAGCTTTCCCGTTTATGGAAGATGAAAAAACTTTTATTTTTCGGCCCGAATTTGGTAACTGAGCTAGAATTTCATTTCGTGTCAGTTTCGGTTTATCATTCGAATCCGTTTTGACGTATATGTTGAATGGTCCATTGGTCATAATGCATTCTAATATTCTGGTTTTCGGTTCGGAGTATATGTGAAATGGCCTTTTAAGTTCATCAAGAATGTTTATGACTTAAGCCGGTGCTAGGGGGCGTGGACAGTGTTGCTTTTTCCATTACTGCCCATGAACAGACTCAATCAAACCAAGTCTGCAATTTTCACTATTTGCCTTGTTCTCGCTGCTTCCGAGGGATCTATTTTCCAGATTTTATTAAAGTCCGAGCGAACTCACAGGTTAGTGATTCGGAGTCACCTAATTTGTTTCCTGGTAGCCATATAAAATTATGTGTATGCGCCTGCGTGTGCGTGTTTTGGTGCGGGCTGAAGAATTGCATGTTAAAAGTATTTTGCAATCTTTAAATTAATCAAAACAAATTTACATGTATAGAGAGAAATGTATGTAGACACAAACATTCCCATTAGACGAATTATTTTCAGTCCTCTAAATTACATTAACACCAGACTGGCGTTTCCAGTGATTTTACTCATGCCGGCAAAATAAAACAAAGAAAAATATCAAACAGGGAATGCCACGCACCAAAAACGTAGCCTCCTCAAAACGAAACCCCCAGCCGGTACTCATGCCGGCAATACCCATCTGGCACGCCATGCCAGATGATTCTCGTGCTGTTAATGACAACTAGTGATTCATGCATTAATTATACATTATGTAAAACCCGAAAAAAATCCATTTTTCTCCGTTCCTTATAGTATATTTCTCGATTCGAAATACGTTATTTTATGGTAAGAGCATACCGTTACGCTACAAACGATAAAACTAAAGTATAACTTTGTTATTATGATTCACTGAAACGTCATAACGTCACTACGGCCGTTATTTTCCCGCGCTTTGTTCTTCTATAAGAAAGAGTCCTTCTTTATTTATTCAATTATTTATAACATACGTCACGCAAGAAAAATAATCTGTCAGAATGAAAAGCTTATATGTATACGATATGCAAGAAAAATATCAGTAATGCGTTAGAAATATCCGTCCCTCGACCACCTGCGTATGGGCTGTAACTCGGCAAACCTCGCTACCGCCCAATACGCAGGTGCTGTCGTGACAGATATTTGTATCCGATTCGTAAATGCATGACATATATTATTAATATAGTGCATTATGAAAGACAGCAAATAGAGGTAATACACAATATATGTACATGATTACGTATAAATACATTATAATGTGATCTAAACTTACAAACCTGTTGGTGCTGTTGTTTAACATATTTCGTCTAAACACATCTGACAATAATATCATTAAAATTGTTTGATAAAATTGTGGAAGGAATATGTTTAGGCTACGTAGAACCCATTTAAGTAAAAATCAAGAGTTCATTTGGAAATTATCACATGTTTCATCATGTTTCATCTTTATGTTCATTTTCCGTACACCTGAATAAAACAAATACAAATTTGTTCAACAAACCAACAGAAATCATGTTTAAAAAACTAAAATGAAACGAAAACAGAAAAAAGGAAATGTAAGTGCCACCAGCTGGGTCAACGCAGCACCGAACTTTTTAAGTTCAATACTCTTATATAACATAATTAACAATTAAAAGAGAGATTTTCAATGAATAGTAAACGTAGCTGCCTGCCAAAAAGTTGATGGATGTTTTAGCTTTTATTGCTACTTTCAGAAACGAATGGTATCTCATATGACTTAATGCAATAAATAACATGCGTACATGTTTGATGATATACAGGCATTTTCGAACTTTATTACCGGACGCCTAGACAAATCAAACATATTACAAAATGTATGTCTGGTCACCGTACACATAGCAACAATGCGCAGTGTCGCGTTTTTCCGTGGGTTAGAGGAAGCGTCCGAGCACGAAGATAAAAACGCCCTCTGGTATCATAATGAGAGATGTACATTATGGCAACCTCATTATACTTAGTGTTGTGATGCATTCTGCAAAGTGGCAAGGGAGATAGTGTTTGCTCTCTTGTCTTGAACTTTGTTAGCTGTTTCATGCGTACGAGTGAGCACATTCAAGTCGTCAAAGAACCACTTCTGTTGATATATTCAGCACATAGACAACATGAACACATGGGAAGGAGTGTCTATGTTAACCACAAGCTAATACACTAAATGATGCATGTCACATTGCATAAAGCAAGATAGTTTCATAGACAAATGAAGAAGGCCCGATGTATGCATACGAGTAGCAATATTAATTGAATAGACAAATGAAAAAGAATCGATGTAACTATATGATCATCATTATGAGGCATGGGCGTATAAGAAATCAAGATGTATTTTCAGTTGTTAAAATGCTAAATCAGTACGTCCGATTGTGGCTTGCATAATGATGTCAAAAATCAGTATGCAGTTTTTGCTCTAAAGCTGTTCCATAGGTTTCCGTTCCGTCATATGTTACATAACTTCAACATTTGTAGCCAACATTATACACTGTCTTAAATAGAAGGGTCATCTATTCCTATTTTGGTAGCGATACTCGGAATTCTAGCGGTAATATCCTCCCAAACGTCAGAAATGAACTCTTTTCAGAAACTTGAGATCCCTTCAAAGTCTACAGATTTCTAATCAAACGTCAGCTTTAAAATAGATTTAATGCGAGAAAAGATATCCTACATTCTTTAAAAGCTATTCATTCGCTTGAAATAATCATTCTAGTCTATGTTACGCGGGTCATTAGACAAGTTAATTATTTACTGAATTTTTTGTCAAGATGATTGACTGTTATGGAAGGCAATGAAACGTGCAACACCACTCAATCGCTTTATTACCGGTTTCAGCGGAACTGAATGGATTCCGCGATCACAAAGGGCCAGAAAATATAACAGCTTTGAATACTGTTTACGGAAAATGTACATTTATCTAAAAAGACTCAAATTGCTTTAATTTGACTGTTGGATAAAAACACAATTTATTCATGAACAAATAACATAAATTAATTAAAGATAAAGCTGTTCACATCTTATTGAGTCAAATCTTTTACAAAGTCTACATGAAGAATATTCTATTATTAATTTGCCAAAGCACACTTTAGAAACTTTTGACCATAATCTTCTCTGTCATAAATGTTTATTATTTCTTCTTAAAAATGAGTTCCTTTAGTTTAGAATTTCAGCCTCTAAAGCAATCAGTGTTATATTGATACATTGTCTACATTGATACATTTTCTATCTAAATTGAAATCTGATTAAGTATATCTTGAAAGATTTATTTAATTGTTTGTTTTGTGTACATGTATTCAAACAAGAGCTGTTACTATTGGTGACAAATACCCCCGAAGTAGGCCCAAGAATACCACAGTTGTATGCGCAAAAAATCACATAGCATTTTGTGGCCTTGACCTAAGAGGCCTCGGTCATACGTGTGACACATCTTCTCAACATGGTTAACATTTGTGTCAAATTATTTTCAAATCCCTTGATAAATTGCAGAGTTATGGACCAGACAAGGAACACATTTGACTTCTATGTGTGACCTCGACCATGGAGGTAGGGGTCTGGGTCTTGCACATGACACCTCACCTCATTATAGGGAATATGTATGCCAAGTAATTTCAAAATCCCTTTATCAACGGCAGAGTTATGGACCAGACAAAAAACAGACCCTGTTAAACTTTGACCTCTAAGTGTGACCTTGACCTTGGAGCTAGGGGTCTGGGTCTTGCTCATGACACGTTGTCTCATTATGAGGAACATTTCTGCCAAGTAATTATAAAATCCTTTAATGAATGGAAGAGTTATGGACCGGACACGAAACAGACCCTGTTAACCTTTGATTTCTAAGTGTGACCTTGACCTTGGAGCTAGGGATATAGGTCTTGCGCCTGACACATCGTCTCATTATGGTAAATACTTATGCCAAGTTGTTTCAAAATCCCTTCATGGATGGCAGAGTTATGGACCGGACACAAAACAGACCATGATAACCTTTGACCTCTAAGTGTGACCTTGACCTTGGAGCTAGGGTCTGGGTCTTGCGCATGACACGTCATCACATTATGGTGAACATTTATGCCAAACTATTTCAAAATCCCTTTATGGATGGAAGAGTTACAGCCCGGACAAGAATTTACCGGACGCACAGACGCACTGACTCACGCACGCACGCACGCACGCACGCACGCACGGACGGACGGACGGACGGATAGACGGACAGTGCGATTTTAATATGCCCACCTTCGGGGCATAAAATACATGTTTATGTATTACTTACATCAAATTTTCAATATATCTAATTACTAGTATGCCACCATTTTCAGTTAGAAGAAAATTACCTACCATAATGGCATAGGGCATTCTTTAGAGTGGAATTGCAATTGTCTGTAAAGAAAACGTCTTTTTGGTCACTTTGAGATAGTACAGTATACCCACATTCAATCTTGCTGAAGTTTCCAGTATCTATTTCTGAAAACATGTATAAAGAAAACTAAACCAGATAAATATGTGTAAAAAGGCGTAGTTCTGCTAACCATAGTTGTTTTATAGATAAGGTTAATAGATCCAAATCACCATACAGTAACCTAACGTTTTTATCATAAAAATATGTGCACTATCCTGTTATTACGTTATTGAAGTCTCTAAAATTAACAGATTATGTACAAAACACAACATAGACATAAATGTTTTCAATATATTTGTAATGTGTATGTATAGTAGATGTAAATTTTGATTCTATGGATATTTCTGGTATTAAGCCAGGGGTAAAACAGAGTAATAAATCTGTGTAAATTTTAATCTCTTTACATGTAATGTCATGTCAAACAAAAATGATGACTAATGGTAAATGGTAAATTGTCCCATGGTAAATTGTTAAATGCCCAATGTTTTGGTCTGCGATGTTCACTGTTTCAAAATTGTTGTTTTTTTTATTGTTTTTTTTTTCTTCATACAAAATTCTACACGTTCAGTTTTTTGAACATTTTAGATATTTGGATACTTACGTTATTTTGTTTTGTTTTCCTTTATGTTGTATTTAGAGTCACATTAACATATTTTAAATCAAATGGCAACTTCCGGATACATCAAAAATAAAAGCCAATTACATGAACGATTACCATCATACTTGTAGATAACACTGCTTCTTATGACTCCAGTCCAGGATGTACCTGTAGGTAACTCATGAAAATTAAATGTTGTGTTCACGTAACTTGTTGCATATCCATTGATCTGGAAACATCTCTGTGTTGCATCTTTCCATGACTGATACCGATTGTCAGCAAGAATCGTACCGTTTTCTACAAAAGTAAAGGTATTTTCCTTGTTTTACAATATCCAAAATGATACCTTATTTATTCATTTAACGATTAATAAATAGATATAAGTTATTTTATACTTTTTATGTATTGATATCAACAAAGATTGTGACAGACAACACTATTGGTCAAAAGATGATTATTCAGAATATAAAACGACAGTTTAATAAATAGATACAAACTTTGAAATAGTGAAATATATAGATAAATACATAAATCTACAATTATGATGTTTTCCTCCAATATTTTCTATTCACGTGCCATAAGCCATAATCATTGGTGAATCGTAAACCAATATCTGTACTACATGTGTCAATATTATGTTAATGTATTTCTATGTTCTTTTTTCCAGATGTACAGAGAATTTCCATGCGCTTTATGGCTTTGTCAACGTTATATATTTAATGATATAAACTACCATTGAAAATATTTTGTTCAGTTTGTTTGTATGTTTGTTTTGTGTTTAGCGCTTTTTTTCAACAGCATATCAGTTGCGTTACGAATGGCAGTTAACCTAACCAGCCTTCCTTGATTCTATACCATTTATAACCCGACTCCGCAAGTAACTGCTGATAGATAGTTTGATACCAAATAGATGCAAACGAAATGACACGACTAGCTTCATACATCACTTCAAGCTGTGAATACAAAACCTTTCTATTTTTGTATACTTACTTTTTGCCTACATGTGCACACGGCCACGTTAGAAATTAAGGAAGTTCAGAAAAGGTTACCAAAGTATTTTGTGGTTTACCTGTCGTTTATTTCGAATACACATTAATTATGCGATAAGTTAATGACTGGTGTGCAAGAATTACATATTATTTTTGTATGTTTATATCAGTCTAAAACGATATAATTTTTGGCCCAGCATTGTTTGGACAGGTCGACTCAGGCAGAAAAGTATAATCGTTTAACTAATGTTTTAGGGGCATTGTTTACACACGCACATATTAGAACTATGAATCATACTGCTGCTTATGAGGTCAATTTACAAAACAATTGAAATTAATCAAGTCACGTTTACTTCAGTGACATTATAAAAGTTCTTATTTTGAGGCAGTCGGGCAATTAACTTTCAATCGGTTTTTAACAATACAGTTAGCTTATCGTATGGAATACGTTCGCGCGTATTATTGATATTTATAACTCTTTCATTGCATGTCATTTTAGCATGTCCATTATTCGTTTATGCGATTTAAACGAGTAAAATATTAGTTTCCTGTTGCAACTTCGTCTGGATCACCTCCTACTGTTAATCCCAAGCCCGGATAAAGGAGAAGGTTGGGCATGGGATTAACACCCCCATCATGTAAAACAAAATATGTTATAGAAACGTCAACAAATACAAATGCATACCAAACAACTAGCCCTCCAGTAGACTTGAGCCAACTAAACGACAACACGACTACTCTAGATGAAAGCCTATAGCAGGAAGTCAGGAGTACGACAGATAGTTTACTTAAGCCCAAATCAACAATTCGTGTCGGCACGTGGAATGTTCGCACCATGTTTGAACCATCTAGATCTGCTAAAATAATGCGAGAGATGGAAAGGTATCGACTGGACATACAGGGGGTCAGTGAATGTCGCTGGACAGGATCTTGATAACAAATCAACAGCAGTGGGTTGGTCATTCTACACTCTGGGCATGACAACAAGCATATACATGGTGTAGCCCTCATAGTAGCCATAAAACACGGCGAGAGAATGTTCAGAGCCCGTTTCAACTCCAGACACTGCAAACTTACTGTTATACAGTGTTACACACCAACAAATGAGACGGAGGAAGAAAACAAGAATGACTGGTATGGGGCACTGCAACATACAGTCTCCAAAGTTCCCAAGCATGATATGCTACTGGTCACCAAAACATGAATGCCAAAGTCGGTTCCGAGAATCAAGAAAGGGAACGTGCTATAGGCAAACACGGGGGCTGTGGAACAATAAAAGATAATGGGGAACGTCTCACTGAATTTTGCCTGTATAACCACTGTGTGATAGGAGGGACCATCTTTCCACATAAAGATATCCACAAACTCACCTGGAAGTCACCTGACAGTAGCACCGTCAACCAAATTGACCATGTCATCATTACAGGCAACTGGAAGAGGTCGCTTAGAGAAGTCAGAACCCATCGAGATGCGGATGTCTATAGCGATCACTACATGCTCACTGCATTAGGCTGAGGCTACGTCGGACTGACCTACTGACTCAATCCAGGAAGCGCTTGAACACCAACAATCTGAGATCTACAAACGTAAAGGTGCAGTTCACCAATGAGCTTAGAAGATGTCTAGTAGTTTGGTGGTAGTCGGGGGCTCAGGTTGGTCATCTGGGTCCGGTCGGTTCAGTACCTCCTGGAAATGTTGACCCAATTACAGATAGATATGCGAAAGGTCCTTAAAGCTAAGATGCTTGTACCAGTAAGCTTTTTGTGTTTGGTTTTCCTGTACCCCACGCTCATTTCTCTACTTTGGGCTGCCTGCTCCGTCTCACAAGCTAACTCCTCCACCTAAGCTCTCTTATCATCCCGGGCGCTTCTCTTGACATCCTTATCCTTAGCTTTGTATGCCTTCTGGGCTCTGTTGTGGAGTCTTGGTTCATCATTAAACCACTCCATGCCAGTCAAAGATAAGAAAGGCAACAATCTTTCCTCTGAGCAGGAGAAAGCGGCAAGATGGGTACAACATTTCCAGGAGGTACTGAACTGACCGAGCCCAGATGATCCACCTGAGCCCCTGACTGCAACCAAACTACTAGACATCGATACCAACCCGCCGATCGAGGCCGAAACCAGAGCTGCCATCAAAGCGATGAAGAACGGGAAAGCAGATGGTAACAACTCCATCCATGCAGAAATCCTGAAGGCCGACATCAACAACTCCAGTAAGTTGCTGACTGACCTCTTCCAGGACATATGCGAAGAGGAAGCTGTCCCCGATGATTGGATCAAAGGCCTGATTGTCAAGCTCCCCAAGAAAGGTGACCTTCAAAACGGTGGTAACTGGCTCCAATCAGTTCCATCCAAGTATCTAGAGTTCTTCTTGGCAAAATCAACAAAGCCATAGACAACATTCTCAGACAGGAACAGATTGACTTCAGAAGACGTAGAGGGTGCATTTATCCGATATTCACACTGAGGATCATCATATAGCAATGCATAGAGTGGAACACCCCGATGCACATCAACTTCATTGATTTTCAGAAGGCATTTGACAGTATACATCGAGAGACCCTATGACAGATTCCAGCGAACTACGGAATCTACCCCAAAGATGGTCGCACTGATACGACTCTTCTACCAGAAGTTCGAATGCAGTGTCAGAGTTGATGGACAACAGTTACTGTCAGAATGCTTCCATGTGAAGTCTGGCGTGCGACAGGGATGTATGATCTCACTAATTCTCTTCCTAGTCACC
Source organism: Mercenaria mercenaria (assembly GCF_021730395.1). Taxonomy (NCBI): domain Eukaryota; kingdom Metazoa; phylum Mollusca; class Bivalvia; order Venerida; family Veneridae; genus Mercenaria; species Mercenaria mercenaria. Next base: position 21,970 of record NW_026461592.1, on the reverse strand, counting down.
ATCGATTGGGTGATGAAGAAGACCTGTGACAGACCCATAGGTATCCAGTGGATCCCATTCTCCCAGCTTGAAGACCTTGACTTCGTCGACGACCTGACGGTGCTGTCTACCAAGGCAACCAACCTTCAACAGAAAACCAACAGGTTGAACAACTTTGCCAACAAGGTGGGTCTTACCCTCAGCTCTTCCAAGACCAAAGTCCTGAGCATCAACAGTACTGATGAAACCTTCATCACTGTAAACGACGCCCCTCTTGAACAGGTCAGTGACTTCACGTATCTTGGAAGTGTCATTTGCAACGACAACGCAGCACAAAAGGAGATACAAACCAGGCCCAGCAAAGTCAGAGGTTTCTTCGCCAGGCTCAAGCCAATTTGGAAGTCAAGGCAATACAGCAACACCATAAAGCTCAGGCTCTATTCCAGTTTTGTGAAGCCAGTCCTGCTGTATGGTTCAGAGTGCTTGAGCGACATGAAGAAAATCAGTGTCTTCCACAATGGTTGCCTTAGGAGAATCTGTCGCATTTACTGGCCAACGAAGAACTCTACAGGAGAACAAATAGCCAGGAAACTTCCATTGAAATTAAACAACGCAGAATGAGATGACTAGGTCACGTCCTCAGAATGGACTAGTCCCAGCCACCCAAAATTGCACTGAAATGGACACCACCTAGAAGAAGGAAACAAGGGCGCTCCTAAACAACATGGAGACGCACCAATTGAAAGAGATGCGGCTGTCGTGGGGCGAGGCACAACACGCTGCCAACGACAGAGACAGGTGGAGATGTACCGTTGACGCCTTATGTCCCGGATTAAGTAAGTAAGTTCCTGTAGCAACTGCAAATGACTGACTTTATTTGCTCCTGATGCTTAGGTGTGTTATTGGGACAAGTGTCTTTGGTGGATGGTTGACCGATACCGGTCCATTGGAACTTCGACAATGTAGGTGCTAGTATTTTAAGCAAAGTCAACTAAAAGACAAGAAAGGCTGAAATGTATCATTTCCCATTTCAAGTGTTGAATTTATTACCATTTAATATTTGTGTTGAGAGTACCTTAAGTACTCTAGCATATTAGCAAAGAAGCAGTAAGTCTACTTACCGAATGTACACAAGGTTTTAAAAGAGAATCCACAACGTTGCCATTGGCTGAAAGTTACGCTTTCACTGTTCTCTAGTCGAAGACATTTGTTATCCTGTCTATCGCTTTCGTATATCAGTCTTGACATAGTAGCTGTAAAACATTCATAAAGATTCAAAAAAGTGTTATTTCATAAACTGTTGAAGTATTAGCTGTTATATGAACATTCAATTTAATATATTTTATGAGTGCCTAGAAAGGTAGAAGCAAACTTTACAAAACATGTTCATGTGCTTTCTCAATGACGCATCAAATAAAGTTTAAACACCACTAAACCAGGTTGATCTTTAATTCAAAGACAATTCACTTACGTGATAACGGTATTTCAACAATAACTAGGATAAATCAGATTTTCAGAGACTTGTATTTCCTTAAAACGTGTATCTCTTCTCAATTAAAGGGATTTCAGCTTCTATGTAAGAATGGTTTTTAACCATCTTTCGAATTTAATCCTTTTCGTTTCTTTCATTTCTTTTTCTTCTTTAGGTTTTCAGATTTTTACATTGCCATTTTTCTCTAACGTTCGATACGAGCATTTCTAGATTATACGGTAATTTAACGTTCATTGTAAAAATAACAATGTGTAAAATATTAATCAGCATTTCAAGTCTGTACGACCAGTACCAAAACTATGGAGTTAACAGTACGGCAAAGAAAAACACGGTTATGACTCAGACACGTGATAAAACGCTAATGCTGCGTAGGTCAACACACAAACACTTGGGGACAGGATAATTCCACTCCACCGCCCCTGTCAACTGTAAGTAAATATATTTTAGCCTTTTAATATGATTTTATCATATTCTAGCGTCTTGACACGAACTGGTCATATGTGGCGATAATAGAATATGTTTTGTCTAAATTTCAGCATGTTTTTAAAATATACTCCTTTCTGTCTATGTTCTGAATATTTACAATATTGGAAAGTAAGATTTGAAAAAAAATACAGTAAATCATGCAATTCTTTTTTTTTTAATATTTCAATGTTACTGAAAGCGAAATCATGCATGCCTATTTATAATGTAGTTGGGTAGAGTATATGGATTTTGTTAAGGACTAGTCTCTATATGTACCATGAAGTATGGAGGGCATATAAATTTAAGATGTAAATAACCCTATATATCTGGAAAATGGAGGCCCGTACCCTTACACAACCCCTAAAAGTATTGTCTAGAGGTACCTCTAGAATCAGATTCTAACTGTAAGGATCCGTACCTCTAGACACTTCCTATATGAATATATCGAGTCAGGACTTTTAAATAGTTGCTCACAAAGCAACGTGTTAGGTGATCATCCATTGTCGCAAGATGTCTTTTACACTGAGATGACAAGCGTGTCATGGCTGATATCTTTAAGTCTGTTACATTTATTCAAAGAAACTATTATAATATAAAACGTAAAGGATGTGATAGAAATCACATGTAAATCGAAACCGCCTAACTCCAAAGACTAAAATAATAAACTTCTGAATAAAGGCATAACTATGGATAAATATGGCGAAATCGTGTCTGTTTATGTAGATGGGTAGAATATACATGTATGTATGCACTTATTTGTTAAAATGTTAGTCCTGAGATACTATTAGTGGATACGTTTAACGTCAAGTTATCGTGGTATATAGTAAGCACAACGTGTATTTCATTACTTCTGAATAAGCAATATTTCTACTGAATTTCTCGATTTTTATCGAAATTTATACAGTTGTATAAATGACAGTTGTTAAAATGAACAATACCATTACCGTTCAGCATATCGCTAAACCCACTAGTAATAATGGGGGAAGGCACGATGCATGTTTACCATTAACAAATACAGTGAATATGCAGGTCACATTGTGGCATGACCAAACACATAATGAAAAACTTAAAAAATCCTTAACTTTGTAAAATTTTCCCGAACAACATAGCACAAAAGGAATGAGCAGACTTTATAAGGTTTATTGATAGTCTTCATTACTATGCCAGACTGTATGTGACAATATTGTTAGACATTCTCTACAATTGTCCACAAAATGCTTTGGAACTTTTCCCTTAGTAAGTCCATTAGGGAAAATTTTCCCTTAGGAGCTCTATGAATACAAGCCCAGGTGTAGTAATTATCCGGTTCATTGGAACTTAAAGTTTTTCAATTTTGGTACTCGGCTCCGCCGGCCAATGGTATTGACCGAGCTTGTATATGTTCGCACGGAGCTGTTCTATAGAAAGAAAACTGACCGGTTTATGAAAGTTATCGCTTTCCAAATGAATGTCGAATGTCAGTGGTCTGGACCGGTAGCATTTGACAGAATTGTTGCAGACGCGTCAATTGATACCATGGATAGGTAGGTGCCAACTGTAAAGCTGAGTCGACTATTGTTTCCAATTGTCAGTTTCTATCTTTCCCATCTTCTAGTACGAAGAGCATTGAGAAGTAAAAATTACATTTTTAAAAACATGCTGAAATTGTGATAAAACATGTTCTATGAAAACCAAATATGGTCAGTTTGTATTAAAATGCTCAAATACACTAACTTACAGTTGACAGGGGCATGGGAGGGGCAATCAAGATGCAAGTGTCTATGGGCAAACAGTGGGAAATATTTATTTTCACTTTCATTTCAGCCAGCAGTTCAGACACAGACGTAGAAGCATAATATGTTGCCTTATCTTCCAAAGACGTTCCTCCTCGCAATATAGCGTGTGACAAAAGATCAAAGACTTAAATTAATGTTTAACAAAATATATTTGCTTGAAAGTCTATAAATTTATATAAAATAGGTAATATCAGGTTCACGTCCGGCTGCGCAAAATATCCAAATCCTATACTTCATATTAATTTTACAAACCAATATTTTTTCTACGAAAGAAAACATGTTAAATTTACATTATTTCACTAGCTTCAACTTCTGGCGTGGATAAATAAAACCAACAAAAGGACCTTCGGCTCTATGACGCATTTATCACCTGTTTTTGGAAGGAAATGATGTCAATGTCATCAGAAAACATTGCCTTGTCCTCGTATCAAATTAACATTTAACGCTGTGCAATATATCTTAATCTTGTGTTCAATATGGTAGAATTGAGCTTATACAATATAAAGCATATGAAGGGCTGTAAAAATAGGACCGAAGCCCTGTATAAAGCATCTGATAATGGAATTCTGTCATTCCATTCCATGTGAGGGTTGATCCAGATTAAACGTAATTGTGTCCATGACATATTTGTTAATTGTTTTATTTACATAAAAATATTTAAGGATGTTTAATAATTTTATTCTGACTTAAAAAATAATTACGTTTAGGGTTGTTATTTTAAGTACACATACAGCACCTTTAAATTGCAAACTAAATTAATGCTTGTTTCATACATAACAATCAGTTAAACAAAGCCAATCATCATTGAACATCAAAATAACATGCCAAATCATATAGAAGTATAATGACATTGTGTAATTTTTTTAATGTTCGAAGAATGACTATTCAGTATATGTTGTCTCAGTTCTGGTCAAATTTGCTGTCAAACTTTAGATCTAAAACTCGGCTAAGACCGCAAATGTTTTGTGAACATAGCACCAAGAGATTAATATCTGTCATAAAAAATGTATGGTCGTCATTGCAGGTTTGAGTTGCAAGGTAGGATTAACGCTTGTTACAATTTACTGATAAAATGATTATGTCTATAGAAATGACATCATTGATGTGCAACGTTCGCCATTACCATGCTCTCCATCTATGCTCCATTTATGTTGATATCTTGCAATATAGTTCAATAATATGTTCAGCTCATACTGTAAATTTGCTGCTCTACATTACACAGCAATCGTGCGTCATTGAAGTTTCTATTAATAATTTACATAAATGTTATACCTTCTTTATTGACCTTGTACAGGGATACATGCTTAGCTCCGCCACACAAAAATCCGTCATCAGCTTCGCACGCCGTGTCGCAATATGACAAGCGGTAATTTACAATGGTCTCATTTTCGAAACAATAACACTGTAATATGTCAAAAGATAAAAGAGTAAATGTAAAAGAGATAGTTACATCATTTGTAACAAGGAAAGAAAGAAAAGCCGCTGTATTGTGATACAAATATAATTTAGAAATATCTCTTTCTCCCAGGTGACAAGGAGATCCCTTCATTGCGCGTTTCTCCGTTATAAACACTGAACAATACAACAATATTGTTAAATGTCTATATATCAAGCAGAGACATAGTACTAGCAATACGTTAATCGAAACAACTCACCTGTACTTTCTATATTCATAGTTTTGAACAAACATAAGACCCGGAACACTGCATTATCTTTAAACAAAACTAGCTAACTTTTGTCATTAAATATGGACTGCGTGAAGAAAAAATATTTACGATAACACTTACACAATAAACGCATATTAAAACATTTAACATTTCGTTTTCGAGGAGATCAAATAATAGATCAAGAAATAGCTAGTGGTTTAGCTATCTTTATCAATATGTGTCACAAAAATGGTTATGCTGATGTATGCCTATTTGCCATTATGTCATCAAATGCTTCCAACTACCTAAGGCCTAATGAATTGAAAGTGATATGTAAATCAAATGTATCTTAATATTTAGCCAAATTAGATTTCGATTCGATCTTACCATTCTACCTCGAAGACCAACTAACACTTGTTTTCCACATGCAGAAAAGCAAAGTCCTGGTCTATTTTTTCTTAGTTTAAATGATTTTAAACTGCTACCCGTTTCCTCTCTCATACATCCTGAAATTTTAAATACAAAAATGACATAGACATAGGCAGACACGAAGTATTGTTCTTATTAAATAAATCTAAATTAATAATGTTAATAATATAATCCGGCAAAGCAAACGAAATCAAAATCCGATTGAAAATAAGAAATTTAAAAACTTGATTTTCTTCTAAATTTCTGCAAGTATAATATGCTTTTTCTGCAAGTAAATGTATAATATGCTTTGTTCAAGTTAAATATATAGAGGAGATTTCTTTTTTTAAGTGTAACATCAAGATATCTTTCACTGTGTGAGCTTCTAACTATGTTATCCTACATATGAAATAAAATTATTTTCTGTATAACTTTATAGTTTCTTACTAGAGAAAATTGGATTTAATAGTTTTCACTGCGGACAATTGTAATAATACTAAATCACTGAAAACATGTAATAAAATGTTATTGTGTGTCTCTCTCGTACTTCTAGATAAATATTTAGCCAAAAACTAGATTCGAGCCAAACAGTGAATGAAAAATCATATACTGTTACATATTATCATAAGAATAATTATGATCAAACTGCAAAGATTATTAGATCTAGAGATTTGACGTTACTTTAATGCCATAAATACCAATCGGAAGCGAACTCCCCAAGTATTAAATGAACCGGTCGTCATTTTCACTCCAAGTATATATTGTGCATATATGTTTTTCTTTGACCATATAGGTTGATTTGCAACTGATATGATTATAAATAGATATCTAAAGTTATTTGTATTAGATAACATTCTCCTGACAATTATATTGTAAATCTGAGCAAGTAGATGATCCTACATATAAAATATTACTTATCATTATAGATATTCAATGCTGTCTTCAGACAAAATATCTGAACAATTGTATCGAAAAATTTGCAGTACCAAATAAGAAAGGTATTTGTTTTAACAACTCGCAGGCTTCATAGCCTTTTCCGCATGAATTACAGCTAAAACCTCGTCCAGTTGAACGGAATGTATGCCCCATCCAGGAAAATCTACTTTACCTAAATCATCTTATGCGGTGGCTGATTGGTTATGTATATAACGTCCAAATTCTGGCTAGTTAAGTGATATTGAGAACGTGTAGCTGATATTCTTATGAATTGTTACAGTATTAGCTATCACAACATAGTATTTTGCGACCAAAGCGTCTCTCCTTACTTAGTCTCAGTGTTGTTATATTTTCTGTAGTGTTTTGATCACTCAATGACAGAATTGCACTTAAGCCGTTGGTAAAGGTAAAAGAAGTGTTGCATAATTGCGTTTTATGCTTCCAAAGGCTGTTTATTTTTATACACCAAGATGAACTCACAGTTTATTAAGAACATTCAAATTATACCATGTTACCGGGAACAAGGCGTTGTGAACTTCTTGCAGTAGAAAGGGCCATTTTAGGTATGTAAATACGTTGATTGCGTTGTATTTTTATTTTATGATACCGTCACATCTGAACTACTCATTTGTAACAACGTGCTCTTTTAACAGCAAATCTTATACAAATATTTATTAGTACAAATGTAAATACTTTCTCTAAATGAATAAAAAGTATCCCATGTTGTCGGTTAAATTACGATTGAAATATGTAAGCATACATACCAAAATATTCAAATGCTGTTAGCGCCTTGATATATCCTATCCAAACTGTTTTATTGTCCAATTCAAAGTCAAGATTGACTGAAAGATTCTGCCCGTTGTAATGTATATCCGGTGTTGCAAGGGTATGTGTTTTGCGTGCTTGCATCCATGTTGTTGGTTTGTCTGATACACAGTATGCTTAAACAATATAATATTGTATTTTTGTAACAGTTAGATTTTAAATAGCATATTATACGCACTAGATATAGTAATTAATGTTTATTAAAATGTACAATTTTGTGTAAAGTAGAACTATGTTATCGAATCCGTATTGATGTTTGTGGTGTCAAATGATTACAGCAGATCTTATTACATGAGTACCTATAAATAGTAACAAATTTGTGCTGAAAATTCTCCCATTATCGCATTGCGTCGTGTATTATCACATTATCATAATAAGCCCCGGGGCCATTATCGATAATGGCCCTGGCGTTAGCGCGGGAAATTAACGTCCGTAAACAAAAATGACGTCATGGCGTTTCATGGAGGTAAAACAAGGAATATTTCCGTTTTATTTTATCATCTTGAGCGTAACATCGTGTATTCATCGTGAAATAACGTATTTTTCTCCCTAAATTATGCAATAAGCAAGAAAGTAAAACTATCTAGGTATTTGATTTTATACAGTAAATAGACTCTTATACAAATAATATAGAAACTGAAAAGCTGAAATTTATTGTGCCAGAAGACGCAAGTAGGCCTACCCATATAAATGACACAAAAACTCCATTTCTTACTATATTATAGGTAAACATGTAATAAACAGGTAAATACATGGGAGCGCGGTGCCTTTGAGTGATAATGGCCCTGGAAGAAGATAATAGCCCTCGGGCTATTATCACCTTCCCAGGGCCATTATCACTTAAAGGCACCGCTCTCCCATTTATTAACCTATACTTAATGCCTTAGCGACCCTCTGTATTAAGCAACTTCACGCCTTAAGCAACAAATCGGCTAACTTTTCTAATTGACTTTTTGATGTAATTTCAACTTTTGCTAAGCAGCAAACTGTCTTAAGCAGCCAGAATGTGTAGCTTCCTTGACTGTGTTAAGGCTTTTGTTGTATTCGTTCAGTTTTTACTTTAAAACCACGTACGTCGTAACAGGTAATAGCTTAGTAATGAAAATGTAGTTACTTTCATGTTTGTGAATTGAAACTGATTATTCCCTACACAACACTGAATATGCAGCATACATAAACTGACAAGGAAATAAAATTCTTTATAGATCTAAATATATGTAGAAAACAGTAGGAATACCTTTTGTAACCAATACACATTTGAGCAAAGTAAAAAGTATTTCCAAAATCATAATTTTCACTCAGCTAAATTCACACAAAATAACTCTTGTCGACCTATAAACACTTGTCATACCCGGAAGTTTTTATTCACGCTAAACTGATAAAGATTTGTGACCATGCAACTTTACCTGTAAACTTAATGATGAACTGAAGTCAGATGTTTAAATAATACAGAAAATTCATAGCTACAATGAAATTATGAGGACATTATTGCATTTGTCAACACCGCTTCAGTCATTCATTATCAAACTTCAAATATACATTAAATTGAATTTCAAGACGAACACTGATATCTTGAGAAGATGTTAAAGAAATAGTAATAAGTGATGTGTTGATTTTAAAAAATGTATAAAGACTTGTTAATTTATATTTAACGATTCATTTAAGAAAGGTCATATTAAACATTGCTTTGCATGCCAAGAAAATTAGGAAATCATTTATACACCTTCTGAATGAGCTGAGCAGATAATCTATTTCTTCAATTAACTAACGATTCATATAACCTAACGATTTATATAACCAATAATACGCAATTTTATGAACCAATACATGTACTTTTATCCTTTGGCTACAAAATTCCTCTTAAAGGTTAATTTCTGGTAACATAATATACTTTATATTCATATCTTTCCAATTACTTACTTATTACTCGCATTTTTCAGCTCGTGGCCTTTATAAATAAACTGGATTTCCTCGTAACACCATTTTTCTCTGTAAAGTGCTCAAATTATTACCCAGACAACAAAGCAGTATCTTTCAAATATTACAAAACTGCAAACAGACATTATGTTTATTGTAAGGTTCCCTCACTCACAAAATTTCACTTAAGGCACATTGTCATTGGCATTTAGGTTGCAGGCAGGCGAGCAATTTTAATGTTTGATCCAAGCTGACTTTTTTAATATTTAGGGTACCCTTGTACAAAGTAAACTACCGGACTTTACACTGTTTATTCAGAACAGCGAGAAAGACTCACGCATGATAAATAAACTACCCTTTCGATAAAAATACAGTTTCTGATTTTAATTTAAAATATCCTTACTGTTACTGAATGGACTTCCCAAAATATTTGTTGTAATACTGTAACATATTATCATGATTTTTTCGCCATTTTGTTAATGTTGTATTTGCATTTTCACGTACTCAGTCAATGCAGGTAAACAGTATCTCATTGATCAAAAACAAGACCGACAAAGCAAAATATAATAAGATTTTGTAGGATTTCAGTGGTTCACATATACATTTCATGGTCTAAATATCATGGTGGTTGATTTCTGCCATGTCGTCTTGATATGTTGGCGAGGCGAAACCGCAACAGCACAAAAACACGAAAACTCAACACATATTACACGAAAATATAACGTTTAGAGGGCACCGACACAGCATACCAATCTGTCAAGTTTTTTTATTCTCGGGTTTGAACATATCGTGTTGACGTCCTTTATTTGTCGTGCTGTCGTGTTATCGTGACTTCGCTCCGTCGACACGAAAACACGACAAATACCTCATATTTTCTGTTATATCTACTGGAAGTGTAATTATTGTTTTGTTACAAATAAATTTAAATAAATTGACATATTATATTACATATGTTACAAAAATATATTATGAAATATACTAAATATACATTGCTGCCAGTAGTACTTAATTTTGAGTATTTACTATTTCATTTTGCCTAATAAACGGTAATACAATTGCAGTAGAAGAATTCAAATAATTATGAAGGGTAGATAGATACTTAAATCCATTGCATTTTTAAATACATGAGGATAATAACACACAATAATACATGATGAACAAACAGTGTGAAAACATGTAACATTTAAATATAGATCATTTGCCATAAATATCTTTAACAACATAATGCACATAACAGTGAAAACATATCGACATAATCAGTGACTTCAGTCCGTCTAAGTACAGTATTATGTGTTTCAGGACACTTGAATAAATAGTACTATTAACATCATAATATTAAAATTGAACTTTTACTACATATATGTTATTTTGTATACTATAACATTTAACGTTTGCATAAACTAATAACTGTAAACCAATTTCAATTTCTTTTAAGTTATTTTATTCATGTTAACAGTATCAGAACCGGAGATGGCCACGTAATGATCAACATGATCCATGCCTTATTTTACATATAACTATGAGCAATAATTTCCATATAATGTAGAATCTCTTAAGACAAATGCATGATTAAACAGTATCTGACTGGATAACTTCATCATACTCGGTCTATTCCAATGCTTTCGTGGTAAATACTGGTTTCTTATAACATTCTATAAATAAACTACATTCAATAACCAATCTTCCAATTGATTACAAACAAAACATTTTCTTTCATCACCAATAGGAGTTCTTACAGGTCTAATCCATCTTCCAGCTTCAATTTCCAACAATCTATGTGATGGGACTCGTAATTTAGTTAATGTTTGACAAAACTTTTTGACCGTAAAACATTCCAAATATGGCTGAAATTGAAATACATCGGGCTCTTTTTTTTTCTTTTTTTTTTTTTTTGGTTTTTGTTTATTTTCTGTGCTAATATGCCAAAATACGTTACAACAAAAGTATATCTAAAAGTTCATGAATGCAGAGGATAAGAGATTAACAAATTATTTTCCAGGGTTTTCAGTAACACATTTTTGTGGAGTAACGCATGTGATGATACACGTGATAAAATTTGAACAAATGATTTCCAGTTTCAATTGTGTATGCAATGATGCATGTAATCCATTTTCAATAATGTATGTGACGATATATTAGTGGAATATATTTTCAAGAAACTGTATGAACTCTGTTTTCCTAAAAACTGTTTAGCTAGCGCCACCACCATAAAGCAATGATAAAGACATTTCCGTGGTGTAACTATTACCGGTTTCAAAATGTAAACAGGTGAGTGCAATTTATATTTTACGTTACAATTTCGTTGATATAACTTATTTCAAAAATAGGAGAATGTAGTGCCGCGTAAGAATGTTTCACTATAGGCTGACTGTAATTTCGTTAAGATGTTATATAAATTGTGCTGTCAAGAGCTTTTGTCCTGATTCCGACGTTTGTTAATTTTGACATCTATATGCATTCCAACGAAATTTCGAAGCATAGACACACTATATGAACATTATCGCGCATGCAAATTGTCTAAATGTGTATGATACTCACATAGACATACATTCGTATTAATAAAATCTCCCGTGAAAAAAATGCACCAGCATTTTTAAAAGTGGTGGCGCTGTCGCATCGGTGGTGGCGCCATACAGTAGTGGTAGCGCTGTGGCGGACGGTTAGCGTTAGAACGTCTGACTACAAATAAGTAGTTTTATTAATGAGAAATAAGGTATGATTACAGGGATTGTCATTTATCTATTTTAATTTAATTTCTTAAAGTTATTTTAGAATTAAGAGGAGCACGTGTGTGAATATCGATTGAACGATTTATTTTTTATCACATTATAAAACTTTTATATCTTCAAGTACATTGTACCATGTAGACGTTGTTTATCCGTTACAGGTGGGATGTCACAAGCGAAAAGGGAAAAGTAGACCTCTCCTGACAAGTTAAAAGAAGAACAATATCTTGCCAAGCCTTTTCTCCGATGCGATTTATTCAAATGAACACAATCATCCCACAGAAGGCAAGTTCTACAACAAGAACACATACTCCTCCAAAATACAGTCACTCAAAAAGGGCTTAATTTGTTCATAGGTAAAAAAGACTTTTGACAAGTCAGTCACTTTCAGATCAAGAAACACTTTAAGATATGAGACGATTCTAACCATGATAAGAATATGGAGAAGTACTTGAAAATAATAGCGAAATGGAGATGTGCGAAACTTAATTGTATCAATTTGGTGCACGTGAAGACTATGTCATTTATAAGGCAGATAAGTCGATTGACACCTTTTTTCAACAAAGAGAAAAGCATTTCAGAAGTATTAATAGATATGCTGGAAATATTTGAAAAGGAAAATGTAAAACTTGAGTTTCTGTCATTTCAGAGTCGCGGCTAGGAAAATTCCACATGCTGTATGTAGTTTCTAGATGTAATAAAGTGATTTAGTACAGATGGTGTTCAGCTGATTAGATATGTATAACGATACATTTCCCGGGGGGAAATGGCCATAGTAAATATTAGGTGGCGGACACTTTCATTTCGGAAATGCTTAGTTACGAACTGTTGTCTTTTCTGCGTGTACATTTTCATTGATTGGAGATGTTTTGGTTATATGAGAAATAAAACTGTTCAATTTGTTCAGATCTTAAACACGGTAGACATGTACGTTGATAGCCGCAATTGAACTGAAAACACATACCATAGCCACATCGCCACCACTACTGTATAGCGTCATCACTGGTGCGAAAACGCCACCATTTTTAAACAAATACTGGCATATTTCTTTTAAGGGATATTTCATTACTGCTAATGTTTGCTTGTGTAAGTATCGTACATATTAAGACGATTTGCATGCGCGATAATGTTCTTATAGTGTGTGCATTAAATTACAGCTCGAATACAGACATGTATCAAAATGTACACTTGGGCGAATCAGGAGAAAAGCTCATTACACCACATTTCTTCTATAATATTTAAATGAAATTACAATTATCCTGTAGTAAAAGTGTTTTTACACGGCACTACATTCTCCGATTTTTGAAATCAATTTTATCAATTAGAACATTTACAGTTTTAACTGGCGATAGCTGCACCACGGAAATGCTGATAGCTCTTTTCCTTATCACCACTTTTTGGTGGTGGCACTAGGGTTTAGTAGCCGTGAAGTTTATTCTGATGTAATGCATGTAGTCATATATGCAGGTTTCTTTGCAATGGTGCGCGTTAACAAAAGAAAATGGGATAAATAAAACCTCTGAACGTATATCTCGTGCAATGACGTGCGTAATAGCTTTAGATAATGCATTTTAGTTAGTATAAAATACAAATCCCTTGTGCTATTATGCACGTTTTCATATTTCTTGTGTAATGATGCACGAGATTGTATTTGAAAAGAGTAAAAATCAATGTCAAATTACTGGTGAAATGACGCACATGATCGTATATTAGAAAAACACCTGATTTTCAGATATGAATTTCTTGTGCAATGCTGCACGTAGTCATATCTAAAAAAGCGAAAACAACCAAATGTATACATACAATGTACAAATTTATTGAGAAATGATGCCCATGTTTCATTTGCAAATATCAAATGTTTTTCAGTTACAATTTTTTTTGCACAATGATGCTATTGATAATATTTTTGTGCAATGATGCACGTGCTCAAGTTTCTTGTGCAGTGGTACAAGTGATCATATTTTAACAAAAAATGTCAACAACAACAAGCCAACTAGTTTTTCACTAACAAATTTCTTGTGTGATGGTGCACGTGAGCAATTTATAAATTTCTTGTGCAATTATGCACGTGGTGATATCTCAGAACAAAACATCAAATTTTCAGATACAAAGTTCTTGTGCAATGGTGCACGTGCTCTTATATGCAAACAAAGCATTTTAGGTAATAATTTCTTGCAATGATCACTTGATCTTATTTGAAAAACAACAAAATTAATAAAAATTTCTTTAGCAATGATGCTATTAGTAATAATAATCTTTTGTGCAATGATTCACTTCCTCATATTTCTCGTGCAATGATACACGTGCTCATAAATAAAAAACTTTTACAAGCAAACGAGGTTTTCAGTAATAATTTTTTACGTAATGATGAACATGATTATTTTTCCTGTGCCATAAATGCCCGTATTAATCCTAACAAAAGTAGCGAAGACGTAATTTTTTGACGTGATCTTACCAAAGAAAAATACAGAATGAACAAATCTGACTAGATTAAAACTGGAGCTACTGTAATAAACTAATAAAACCAATTGCAAATCGAAGAAGGTGAAACAAAACAAGATCTACATGCCACGAATTTGATTGAAAAGGGAGAACAAGTTTGGATCTCAGTAATTAGCCAAGTTTAATGGAACAATAAAACCGCCTAAATTGCAACTACATTTTCCAGCTGAGAACCAGCTATTGCAGTAAATAAACCCAATGAGTCTCAAAGAGTTCCATAGAAAAATAAAAATTGTTTTCAGTTTGTGTAACTGCTCAGTGGCATAACAGTACTATGCACTTCATATAACTTTTAGTTTCATTTATGCTGAGCATAACAAACGAACCGGTGACTAGCTTCTACAAAAAAAGCTAGCCTTGTTTATTTTACATTATCTGCCTGCTTAAGGCGCCCTATAAAACTTTGTGAATCTTTATTCGTTCGTATCTTTAACATCGTATTTACCATGCAACTTAACCTATACATTTTGGAAAGGTCTTATAAATTTATAAACAGATAACATAATTAGATGCCCACGGGTAACATGTCGAGCCCGCTAGCTGTCAAAAGGACTAACATTTATGATACTATTTGGCTGCGACAGAACTGACTGCGGTTCTGCCAAGACAAAAGAAACTGCATCAATTTTGACCTTTGACCTTTCACTACTGACAACCTATCTCATTGAGGCAAACAATAGTGCTAAGTTATTTAAGAAACCCTCTATCCATGGCTGAGTTACAGCCCAGACAAGGAAAACTGCACCACGTTTTGACCTTTGACCTCTACGTATGACCTTGACCTTTGAGATAGGGGCTTGGGAGTTGCACGCAACACTTTGTCTCATTGAGGCAAACATTTATGCCGAATAAAAATGAGATTGCCTTATGCATGGCGAAAATACAGCCCGGACAAGCTCTAAAATGACCTTTGACCCCCAAGTGTGACCACCTTGATCTTTGAGATAGGGACCCTAGGTTTGCGCACGACACTCTGTCTCATAGAGGTGAACATTTACGCTAAAGAAAAAAGATTTCCCCATAGTTATCAAAGCTCTGGTCTATACAAGCTCTTAAATGACTTTTGACCCCTAACTGTGACCTTGATCTTTGATTTCTGAACCTTGGGTTTGCACATGACACTCCGACTCATTAAGTTAAAATAGAAAAAGTGGAAACTCCTAACTTCCGTAAGTCAGCTCTACACAACAAAAACGAAAATGGTGCAGGCTCGGATTGATTGAGCCTGTTCCTGGACGTTAATGGAAATGCATGCTACTGTCTACGCCCTCTAGCCCCGGGTTAAGCAGAACTCAACATTTACACATGATAAAAGTACAAAAACAATTTTAGAGACATTCGCAGATGTGTTACACACATGCCAAATATAAACAAGATTCCTTAATGGAAGTTATGGGCCGGACAAGATTTGACATGACCTTTGACCTCCAACTGTGACCTTGACATTTAGACAGGAACCTGTGATTTGCACAAGACACTGCGTCTCACTAAGCTTAACATTCATGCCAAATATAAACAAGATTGCTCCATGCATGTCAAAGTTATGGTCCGGACAAACAAATCCGGACGGAAGCACGCACGCGCGCGCGGCCGCACAACGCATGACGCACGCACATACAGCGAACAGCCATTTGGACAACTATGTCTTCGCCTCAGCAAGCGGGCTCGACACTAATCGTCATAGAACTTATAACGACATAAGCTGTGAACTTTTACTGTGTTTAACACACTTTTCACAGCTTTAGGAAACCTTGATACAGTTTCATGTTTTAAGCCTTTACTTAAAGTCTATGACCTTTTGTGTGGTTTAGGCAGTATATGGTCATTGCACTTATAAAATTATGTGACGTGATAATAAACAAGGAAGGATGTATAAAATGCTGTAAAACTTTTGGGCTCCAGGTTGACATCTGATTGTGAGCCTTGTTCAATAATTGTAATAAGACATTTTATTTCCTTAGTGACTTACATCACTTTGTAGTCATAACAGTTACTCTATTTAATCTTTTTAGAGATTTAAAACACCTCTTCAAAGATGTATAGGTGTATAAAGTTTCTGGATACAAACTTATGAAGATTTTTGTAAAGTATTACATGCCACTTTAGAAGCCAGTTTGTTCAAATCAATTACCATATTTATAACATCGCAAACTAGAAATACCTCTCCATGATCCTCGATCTGTCAAAGTTTAGATGGATAATGCAACGTTGTTTTACTATTGATTCTATCTGATTGGTTTCTCAAACCATTGAAGGCGGTGAAAGAAAAATCAAAATCGGATTAAAAATTATGAATATTTCCATAATATATGATTAAATGACAGCTAGTTTGGTCTTAAGCAACATGTACCAAAGTGGCGGAATTAACTTATATTTAGATGTTTAATTGAACTTTCCTTAATTCTGAAAAAAATAATGAAAGAAACTATCCTGTTTTATATCATAGACTCATAAAACATGGTAGGAATTATTTTTTAAATGGTATAGTTATGCTAAATAAATGAGTCAGTAGTGTATGAATGATTTCATAAAAGATAAAATGTAAGGGTAGATTTCCAGGTGGTACAGAGCACCTTAAACACAGTCACAGTATTCCGATTTCGAACCATTTTGGGCATTTTGATCGATTAGTCGACTGTGTTGATATAAGTAACTTTTTGTTTGGCAAAACTTCCAGAGAAAATGGTACGTTCTTCTTCCCGACATAATCTTACGAATTATATAGTTACGTCTGAGTACGTGATTTGGTACACAGAATAATGTGTACAGGTCAGACATGTATGTAAACATACAATGCAAAATACTAGATTCTCAGCTTTGGGAAAAAGGTCAATCTCTTGTGACGCATTTAGGTACACCATAAAGATTATCCGCTTTGTTACCCTTCGGAGGCTTATTTCTTATATGGCTATATGTGTCTCCATCCTGACATTCCTTCTGAGGACTATTGCCAACATCTGAACTTTCTGTTTCCGGCTGGCACGGCACATTATACACCTGATCGGTTGCGCTATTATTCAATAGTTTAACGTTTATATGATTGTAAGCATTTTCGTCTGTGCCACCAAATGCATCCAAATCGTTAGCAGCTCTGATCTTCGGTTTCATAGCTGCCTTCTCCGTTGTGTCATATGTCTCATTATGTGTTTCATTTTTTTCCTTATTTTGATTATATGCATGGTCATACGTTTCATTGTTGTCTATTTTGACATGATTATAATCAATCCTTTCCTCAACATGTGTGTGTTTTCCAGCCCCAGCTAAATCATATGTTTCATTAGCATTGTCAGTTTCCTTTCCATCTTTCCCAAGTACAAAATATCTGTGGGCATGATAATTGTCACTTGACGAAGCTTCAGCATTTGAATCTGCGTTCTCCTGGTAGAAGGAACCACCAATTTGGTCATACGAATGATACTCATTTGTTTTTTCGTCTAAATGATCGAATGATTCAGTATTTCCATTGTGGTTATTTGAATCCTTTGAGGAAGTGGTAGCCTTGCAAAATTCTGGAGTTTTCTTTCTGTAAAGAACAGTAATTTGATGTCAACAACATTCTTATGAATAAAAAAATAAAACAACACAAAATAGGTTATGTTGTTAATGAACAGTACTCTCCATTTTCCTTCGTGACAAAGTTGATTATATGTTGTTCAATAAGGGCAGGAGAAAATTTGTTTTAGTAGCATCTATGAAAATTATAGAAAGGTAGCCCACAGAATGATCTTTAAACCTGACCTACTTCAAATCTGTCAGTTTTGCATTTTGCTATTACATGTCAGATTTGCTTGAACGACGATTTTTGTGCACCACTAGAAAATCACATATGATGCTAGTTTATTTATAGTCTTTATTCAATTTTTAATTTGGGGCCTCCGTGGCTGAATGGTTAAGGTCTCTGACTTCGAATCACTTGCCCCTCACCGATGTGGGTTCGGGCCTCACTCGGGACGTTGAATCCTTCATGTGAGGAAGCCGTCCAGCTGACTTACGGAAGGTAGGTGGTTCTACCCAGGTTCAGTGATATTTTCGTTTGACTGGTACACAATTTAATTCTAAGTGGTATTAAACGCTACATTCTGTCTAAGCTAACGTGGTTTTGTTTCCTTTTTTATTGATTCATCTGAAAATGAAATTAACTGTTTCTTAAGTGTTGAGACGCTTTAGGGAATGGAAAACTAGAATGTGTACATGAGATCTTTCCGCATTATTACTCTTCAATGTGTCGTAATTCCATGTGTAAGCATGCAGCTCACATAAGCCGTCTTAAACAGATCTTACCGGGGCACCACCATTTTGGTATATGAAGAAATGTACGAAATAATGTATTTTAGTACTTCAGAATAACACTGAAACAAAAACCTGAAAACAGGACTTTAAGAGGTTGTCTCAATTTACCACTATGCAATAAATAGAATAGGATTACTTTCATTTATGGGCCATTCTTTAAGATTATAAAATTATTTTATTATTTCCATTAAACCTATGCATTTCCAATTAATCTATGCACGTGGTGTTTTGAGCGCTGCTTATTTCATTACATCTTAAAAAGATTTAATCAAA
Organism: Mercenaria mercenaria; assembly: GCF_021730395.1. Taxonomy (NCBI): domain Eukaryota; kingdom Metazoa; phylum Mollusca; class Bivalvia; order Venerida; family Veneridae; genus Mercenaria; species Mercenaria mercenaria. Next base: position 2,736 of record NW_026461592.1, on the reverse strand, counting down.
CCGAGTCTCGATGTGTTGCTTGTTTGTTATTGTCCTATACGTCTTAGATTACAATGGCTATCGGAGTCCAAACTTTTGAGAATTAATATCGTAAAGTTACAAAAAGGTTTATTAGCAGTTTTAACATTATGGACTGTTCTGCTGAAATATCTGGTCAATATTCAAGTAAGAGGCCTAAATAGGTAGACCATAGAGGTATATGCAATCCGTACCGTTTTCGTAGTATCACAAAAACAACCACTAAAGCAATAACAAAGACTGCAGCAACAGATGCGCCAACAGCAGCAGTTACGTCTGAAATAATAATAACAATGTTTATTAGGATATACAGATGCCTTTCATTAAATAATTTTGTACCAACGTATTTATATTAAAAGTCTTTATCTATTTAGATGACCATGTCTAATGAAAATTGTCAAACAATAAACATAAAAACATAAATAAAATCTGTAAAAAAGATCCTTTGGAAGCAAAGAATGCAACGAAGAAGAATACATGTAATAAGATACGATTACGTTTCGAAATTATCAATCCTGCATTTCAAATATGTTTATTTGTTGAAACCGGAACGCATACATAGAGCATTGTTTCAAGTTCTCTGTTGCACAAAACGTGCTTAAATATTTTAAGTTGATATCATCATAGGAAATACTTTGATTAATTTATAAGTTATATCTTCATGCTACTATATTTTATAGGATTTGATCGTTTTTATCAGTCTTCAAAAAGAACGGTTCATGCCTTTGAGCTTTCCTACATCCTAAGCCTGAGCGCTGATCTCCGCGGAATTAATATTGAATTATTGCTCAAACAAAAAATGTCAATCCAAACAAGAATGTGTCATAATAGGTCTCGAAAGGGTACATTTCCCTTTATGATAAATCTAGTCAAGCACCACCTAGTGCATTCAGTCAGAAGTGTACCGTCATTATTTTGACGTTTGAAGTCCTCCGTGTCTGTTTTATTCTATATATAAATTTATTCAGCTTTACTTTCCTAACTTTGAATATGTTGACTTTGAACGCAATGTAGTATCAATTACTATATCTTAAAGCAGTACAAATTTACTCACTCGGTTGGGCAACTTAATCGCTGCCCCTTGTAGTTTAATAGTAAACGATTGTTGTATAAGATTTTTAAAAACTGTGAATTACTTCGTAATTGTCTAAGCATTACTTGTACCTGTTTTATCACTTCCAATGTCTGCCTGTTCTTTCTTTGTTGGTTGGCTGCTACTGACAAGATTTCCTGTTTCTGTAATGGATTCAGCCGTCGAACTTAGAAATGATCTTAAAGTTAAATTATCAAATTGTAACAGAGTGATCATTTACATCGTCTAAATAGAAACAGATTTAGGGTATGTTTTCATTACTTAAAACTTTTCTTCTGGATAAATATCAAATTGTATTAGTGGAAACCTTACCTGTTGAGCAAAGAGTCCTCTTTTTGTCGCCTTTATTATCCGTAAAATGGAGTTGGAATTTATCAGAAGTGACAGATCTCTTTAAATACCCAAATTCTAAATAAACTTCTTTCTTGGGAGGTTCTATGGATAAAGAGAATTAAACATGCATGAGGTGTTTGTAATTTAAGAGATATATCATCCAAATTGAAAGTTCTCATGCTAGAACGTAAAGTGACAATACAATTTCATCGATTTTCTTAAACAGTTCGTGACATACTGTTCACTTTTAGTTACAAAGACCTGTAAGCAATTACAGGCTATAATATGGTGAGTTTCTACATGTGTAGCTTTCTACGTCATTTCTAAAGTCACAACCAATCCTGGAGCCTTTGACATCTCAAACAAAGGATTGGACCAAGAACTGTTCGTAGTTGTAATAAGAGGCAGTTGTTAACATTAACACTTAAAATTTGTCTTAAATTTACGTCACGATACAACAATCTGGCCATTTACTACTGAGACCAAATCTTAAAAGTTTATTAGTATACTTTTTTGAAATTACACATATAAATATATCTATGTTGTTAGTGACAAATTAAAATCCAAAGAAACTACTAAATTACGCATAGGTGTTTCATTTTTTCATTTAACTACCGCATCCAGTTTTCTTAGTTTTTATGAAAACGGAAGTATATTATTTATACGAATACGGATATGTAGATTTTGATTTTTTAACTTAAAGTGGTAAAATATCAAACAGATAACAGAAGATGTTTTTGATTGGGTACAACACGACCTGTTGTTTGTTTAGTTGTCATTTTCTTTCCTCAAAACGTTTAGTGTTAGTTCGTAAATTCTAGATATTTTGTGTAATTTTGCGACTTTTCAAAAATGGATTGATGTCGTAAAATGAATAAATGAATGACTTCATATTTGATTTTCTTGATATTTTTAAATTTTATTAGCAACAGATTGTTTTAAGCGTACTATTAATTTCAAGAAATTAGTTTCAATAATTGTTAAGGTGTTAGAAAAATAACAAATGACGGATTAGCGTTTTGTTCAGTACATTTACAACGTGAAAGTCTTTGCGACGGAAATTAATTATTCTAAAGATAATTTCGTAACAAAATGATACCTGAGTAATAATAGATAATGAAACTACGACAAAGTCCCGTCCATGACACACTTTTTATTTTTGTAACATTCAATGAGCTCGCATATGAGGTCGGCCGTCCTTTATTATCAAAACAATAATTATTTGCCACATTCCATTCAAAGTTCTGTTGGCCTGTAGGAGTCGGAGCAGGTACAGTCATAACATCCTGATC